>NC_057812.1:371590613-371754720 GCF_018294505.1 Triticum aestivum | reverse complement strand
CTACTCTTATAAAAAACAGAGTCGGTGATGATGGTGTTCCTGCCATCCTGCAATATAGGTCATCCGATTTATATCCAATGGACAGGAAGGAAACTATGGCAATTTTGCAAAAAGATACCCACACCCCTCTCCGCATTTGCAAATAAGGCATTCCCTCGTTCATCCTTTTCTCCCACAAGATAAACTTCTCATACAAATGCATCTTGATGTTCCGTGAAACGCATGGGCATCTTGCTAGTAGTGAGAAGGAGTTTGTGTGACACATATCTAGCTATATTAAGGGGTAGGTAGATAGCATATGTGTGAGAGACATTATTATACTTTGAGACATTAGTGGTTGTGGGTGGGCGGAATTAAAGGGGTGGGCGTGTTAGACATAGAGAGTGTGTGTGTTTCTGTGTGAGAGACTTGTAGGACGGGGTAGAAAGACGAATTTAACCCTGACGGAGGGAGAGAAATACACGAAGTGCGCGTGTGTGATTCCGATGCCCACAGGGAAATGAGATATGTATGCGTGTGAGAGAGATTGCACAATTCATTCACGTATCACTATCTAGCGATCATGGACGTGCATCGCTTGAACATAAGTCAATATCTACTTCGTATCGTGGCCAAAGGTACAATATCGATTCAACGCTATAAAGATTGGACACTCACATATCACATTTTTTCTATTTAAATAAACCTTTTCAGTTGTGCATGCCAAAGTTACAGTGTTGTTTCTTCAAACAACCAATCTAGCTATCATGTACATGCACCATTGTTACTCTTGCATTCAAATTCATTAGTCTTGGATGATTTAAGTTTCTATTTTGAAGTAATATATGTAATATTCATATATGAATTCAACGGGTACGCAATTTTAAGTAGCTGACTACAATATCCACTTCTTTTTGTGCGCCTCTACACTAACACGTCAGTGTATTATGTTTAAAGTAAATAACCAATGGCACTAAATTATCTATTTACACAAGAAATACATAGGCTGAGCGTTTGATTCCTTTTTTTGCGAACGCGCCACTACACCCGTATGATTGGCCACGCCCGTGTGAACGTCCAAGTTATCGGCGCATCATCCCGAGTTATTGTCTTTTTTTCTGGGGTGGACTTCACACCAGTTATTAACTGCTGACGCGTGCCCCGTGTACACAGTCTAGCATGACCTTCCCACTGGCACAGTCCAAAAATTAGTTGAAACTGGATACGAACGATCCCGCGGGCGACAAAATCTCCCGCCTCCTTCTAAAATTTCCGCCACCTTAGTCTTTAGCATGTGAAATCCCCCTTTTGTCCTTGGTGCACGGAGACCAACAGTTACAATACCGCCCTCATCTACATGATAGGTCGGGGCTGCTTTGGTAACTTCCGGTTCCCCCACTACACGGCACCCCCATTTCCTCTCCCCCTCCCGCAAAAACGACTAACTCCACAGCACCAGAGCATCTTACATCACGTCGTCCGTACTTCATCGCCCTTTCTCCCCTCCCCTCTCGAAATCCTAGACTGCTCATCCGTCGACGTACCATACCCCATTCACTGCCAGCGGCGTCCACCTCGCCGGATCTGCTTTTGCGGCCGCATCTACCCCTCCCACCTCCCCTAGAAACAAGTAGACTGCTCATCCACCACTGTACCACAGCCCATTCAGTGTCGGCCTTGTCCACGGCGCCAGATCTGCTTCGCCGGTACTCTCGTCAACTACCGCGCATCTGCAGCGGCTCATTCGTACTCCCCACCGGAGACGCTTCGTCCACACCCCCCGGAGCCGCCCCACCGACGCCCCCGTCGACGGCCTCTGATCCTCTTCGCTGACACCTTCCTCAACCCTACCGGAGCCGCTTCACCGACACCTTCCTCAACCCTACCGGAGCTGCTTCGCCGACACCATCGTCAACCCTACCGGAGTAGCTTCGCCTATACCATTCTCAACCCTACCGGGGCTGCTTTGCCAACTCACAAGTCCACGCCTCAGATCCGCTTCCTCACACCCTCATCCAACCTACCAGAGCAGCTTCTGACGCCCCGTCCACGGCTGTAGATCCGCATCGTCGACACCACCCTTAACCCAACCACCGGAGCAGCTTCTGACGCCCCGTCCACGGCCGCAGATCCGCATCGTCGACACCATCCTTAACCCAACCACCGAAGCAGCTTCTGACGCCCCGTCCACGGCCGCAGATTCACGTCATCGACACCATCCTTAACCCAACCACCGGAGCAGCTTCATCTACACCCTCGTCCACGGCCACAGATCCGCTTCGCCTACACCGTAGTCCACCCTACCGGAGCCGCTCCACAAACACCCTACTCGACGGTTCTAGATCTCCTTACCGGACCCCGACAGCGAGCGCAGCGTCATCACCCTCGACATTTCTAACCTGATTCCCACCGTCTGGAGAGATGCCAAGTACCCGTCATGGCCTAGGTACTTGTCACCTTTAAACCCATCCAGCATCACCTGCCCGATGTACTTCAAATATACTAAACGGCCGCTGTTACCTATTATGCAGCTGGCAAAAACTACAAGGACGATGTTTCTTCTGGATCTAACAGCTTGGCCAACCAAGATCCTGGACTGAGGCATTGTTATGATCTTGTAAGCGCGTCTCTCTCTCTCTTGTATTGTTCTGTGCCTGCCAGTGTGGTTTGCTAGGATTTTCGACCAGTAATCCCTTTGTGCAGACAATGATTTCTACTACTGGCTGCTAAATTAGATATGTAGATGTCATACATGATACTACCTCGTACCTCCGTTCCTAAATATAAGTCTTTCTAGAGATTCCACTATAGGCTACATACGGAGCAAAATGAGTGAATCTACACTCGAAAATGCATCTATATACATCTGTATGTGGTCCATACTAGAATCTCTACAAAGACATATATTTAGGAACATGGGCAGTACATTACACAAAATCGTAGGTGGCATGTAGGAATTCCAGTGCACTACATTAGGCTCCCTTAGAGTGCCTGCTAGTCCAGCATACAGAGTCATGGCTAGTTTATGGTACGCACATAATCGTTAATTGGTGGTTTAAATATGTGCAAGGGATATGCAATGTGGTATCATGTAGAGATGTTTGAAATTAGCCGTGTCAACTTGCAGATAGGGTTACACAATGAAAAAGTATAAGATGTATGTGGCAATTTCATGGAACATCGCAAAAAAAGGAGAGGCATCGGTGAGCCTATACAGTGTGCTATGGCACGTCACTCCTCCATTGCAATCATCGTGACATGTTATTTGTATGTCAGTTCTATTAGCCAAGTTTCTTAGGGACAGTTATTACGAGTTATCCTAAGAAAATAAGCACCTGTGAATATAAGCTCCCTGTAATAAGCCAACCAGTTCTTTTCATTGCGTTTTCAGCTTATCTTTGGTATGATCAGTGGAAAGTATAGATTGCATTATATTTTTTTTCATTTTGCTGCCCATATGGAAATTAATTTGACTTGCAAACATCACAAATTGAACCCAGTGCAGTAATTAATATGATAGGAAAACAGACCATCACTATTTGCTCAAAATGCAAATACAAAGATACCATCTACTTGGCACAATCTACTTTGGTCAATGTTTTCCATAGAGATCCCATTGCCTAATTTAAACGAAGAACACATGACCCACATTTAAATGAAGAACAATTATTTATTGAAATTCGATGGTCCAAGTGGCTGGTTATTATCGTATAGCAGCACCACCTGAAAGCATCATATAGCAGCAGCAGCAGCTCATAGCAACTCATCATACAGCAGCAGCAGTCTATAATTCATCATATACCAGCAGCAGCTCATAGCAATTCATCATATAGCAGCAGTAGGAGCAGCTCATAGCAATTCATCATATAGCAGCAGCAGGAGCAGCTTGTAGCAACTCATCATATAGCAGCAGCAGCAGCTCATAGCAATTCATCATATAGCAGCAGCAGCTCATAGCAACTCATCATACAGCAGCAGCAGCTCATGGCAATTGATCATATAGCAGCAGCAGGAGCAGATCATAGCAATGCATCATATAGCAGCAGCAGAAGCAGCTCATAGCAATTCATCGTATAGTGGATCAGAATGAAAATTTGGCAAAAAATCAGAGGAGATCCTCACCTTGTTGGATGAGCTCATCCTTCAACAGCACCTCAAGGCCATGGCCTAGGAGGAGGGGAGGGGGAATAAGGTGCCTTCTGCCGCAGTGTGGCATCAGTCGTAGTTGTGCAGCGCCCGCCAGAGTAGTGCGTTGGACGAACCACGGTGGAGCAGCTGCTGAAGACCATGAGAATGAGGGGCAGCGCCAGAAGGAGGAGCAGCCATGGAGATTTGCCCCTACCCGCCGGCCATGTAGCCTAGCTGGACATAGCATCATCGAGGACCAGGCCAGATGGGACCAGTGGCGACGGCTCACTGGAGGAACCCTAGTGCTGCAGGCAGGGGATCGAGGTAGAGGGAAAGGGGAGAGGAGATGCAAGCGGGCAGGGCAATGAATGCTTGCGTGTTTGTTTTTACTTGAGGGTCAGGTGTGACACGGGCATCAGCAGTTGCATTTTGAGTGTAATATAGGCAGACAACAGAGTCATTTCACTATTCCCCTTCCCTTCAATTTTTAGTGAGGTTCTACCCGAAACACCCCCCTCCAAAGCGAAATTAGTTAAGCCCAAGTCTATAACTCAAAAATGACTTCTTTACATCTTTTATGGCTTATTTTGACAATATGCCCTGAAAAGGCGGAATCGAACTGGCCCTGAACCTGCAATTCAATTGTGTGTGCAATGATGAATCACTCCTGCCTGCTATCTGTACATTTAGGCATCATCATACATGGCATAACCTAATACATGTGCATTCCATTGTAGAATCTGGAATATGCAATGTTTATGTTAGTTCATATGTTGCACATGATGTTTAAATGCCCCTTAAATCTAGTCAGTCAAGTGATGGTATTTAAGCCTCCTTCTTTGCTTCTTTTCTTAATATGTAAGATTTGCTCACACATCTGTTCAATTGCTTGTTCGCATCAGCCAGCCATACTAGGACTGTTTGCTTTGATTACTTGTTGTTCTTGACCTAACACTCTAACAGATCTATCAACGATTTAAACACTAAGGGCTGCTATAGTGGGGCCTTGTCTAACTCATAGGTGACATAAAGGTTTGGTTGTACACTACAGTAGGCTCTCCAAGAGTACCTGGAGATCCAGTTCGAAGGTATGCCTAGTTTTTACATAGTGCAGACATAGTAAATGCTCATTTCATTGTGTGCAAGTGCAAGAGATGCGGCATGTTTCATTATGTGGTGTTGTTTTGTTATAATCTCATCCTTTTGTGTTCACAGACTGGAAAGTATGCATATTTATCTTCCAAGGAGACGAGTAACTAGTTTGTGTCACCTTGCAGAGGGGGTGCAATGAAGTTAAGATTGAGGATTTCCAAGTACAAGATGTTAGGAAGGAGCCTTGCAAGAGAAGTAGGAGCTGCGATGAGCCTCTTCAACCTGCTAAGGTAAGTCACTGTATGCAACTCAACAGTTCAATTCCTTGTTTGTTTCAGGCATAGTTAATTTTCTCTTTTCAATTGTTGTATTTGTCCTCAGTTAATGAGATGCCCAAATAATCATGCCTGATGTTCGGTACTTGTATCACTATTAGTTGACATAATTAAAGGCCTTACCATTTAATTACTCTGCCGAAGTGTGCCTGAAGCTTTAAAGTCTATTAACCAACTATTATTGCATGAGGCTCACAATCTAGTTTATACTACGCTAATGATTGCATAGTTTTGCCTGCTGTAGTATGTTTGTATGAAACCCTCTGTTGTTCATTATGCTCCCTAAGACTTTAATTGAGGCACAGAATGGCCAACTGCTTGCTTACTTATACGCAACGTGTTGTCTAAATTTGTAACTTGTCTGTGTTTTCGATTGGGCCCCAACATCAAGCTCCCCTGGTGAGCTAAGAGGGATTTCTGTATGCAGGCTGCACAGACTATCTTTTTTATAATTTTTAAAATATCACCTGCTTATGCTTCATGACATGTAACATTTTTTTAAAGTGACGTGTAACATTATTGTTAGTCCTGTTTTGCCATGTAGTACAAAATAGTGTCGTGTTCGCTTCACTGTTGTAACTATATTTTTGCCCTAGTCATGTGTACTTACAGAAACATTTCAGGATGAAGTGACATCAACACAAAGATCTGCGAGCAGTGCGGCATGGCCGTTACCGAATGATTATGGATTGGAATTGGAATGTGTTGATGTTCTCGAGCATCAACTAGAGGTGGCAAGACAACGTGTACATGATTGTCAATGTATAATCAACAAGTTGAGACTGGACATGCAGGTATTAGATGTAGGAGTCAAAAAATGAAACAAGACACTGAGGTAACCATGAAGGAATTGGAGATTTTGCAGACTGAAATTTGTGCTATCTGAATCCGGCCAATCCTATTTTCTGAAGAGATTATAGTTCAAATGGAGTTAAGTTGATGCGCGTCCATGATGTATGAGCTGTATTTGCCTAGTGTATGTAATTTGTTGTTTGTGTATGCTTTATTATCACCTGTGTCGAACCATAATGCCTAGTGGGTATAATCAGCTGTAATTTCTTTATTGTGTAGTGTAGGATTATTCTACCTTTCTATGCGTTGATCTCTTTGTTGTATAGTGTATGCTTTTTAGAGGTGATAGTATTGAGTAGGATAATTCTTTGAATATGCTATCTCATTCAAACGGGGGCCAACTCGCCCGACCATGGCCCTTCACGGGCCGTCGGATCCATGAGCCTTCTACGTCTCGTAGGATCCATGGGCCTTCTACGTCTCGTAGGATCCATGGGCCTTGTTCGTCTCCTAGGATCCATGGGCATTCTACGTCTCATAGGATCCATGGGCCTTCTATGTCTCGTAGGATCCATGGGTCGCCGACTCATTTATGGGTCTTGTATGGGCCTTTAATGGGCCGTAGACGGGCCTTTAATGAAAATCGTACATTTTATGGGCTGACCATAACGGGCCGTTAATAGGTCGTATTTGGTGATGCTATGAAAATGACCCAACAGACTAACAGTCCACAAACGGGCCGACTGTAATGACGGGCTAAATTTGGCCCACAAGCAGAAAATGACAGTAACGGGCCGTAAGTAACCGAATGCTGCAAATGAGCCCAAGAATAAATGGGCCCTCAAAAGGCCGAAAGTTAACTTGGGTTGGAAACGGCCCAACGGAATAACGGGCCGTTAATGAGTATAAAGTGATACACTGTTCATTACGGGCCAGTTTCACCATGGGCCGTTAATGGGTGTAAAGTAATACACTGTTCATTACGGGCCAGTTTCAGCACGGGCCGCTAATGGGCCAAGAGTTACAAAGGGCCTCATATGGGCCGAAAGACGTCATGGGCTATACATGGGCCAGAAGTGAAAACAGACTGGAATCATATTGGATGGCCCAGATGACACTACTGGGCCTAATTCGGATAGGGCGTAACGGGCCTTGGGTTAGCGGGCTGTAAATGGGCTATATGCGAACAGGCCGTTAACAGGCTTTCCATGGGCCGACCCACCAGCTTTTGACCAAGTCAAACGGGCCAGCCTTTTCACAGGAATGGGCCACTATTGGGTCGTGCCACGTGTCGACGTATCATAGGCGCCTTCTGTCCAGTGAGTGGATGACATCTGTCCCAACGATAAGCCAACACGTGTTTTCTCTAGCCAATGATGATTTTACATGTGGAAAATCCCCATTGGTTAGGGCTGTTAACGGGTTATCGGATCCAAAACCAGACCCGATAGCTTAACGGCGTTCCGTTACGGTGGATGCCACGTGTTGGTCATCCTTGACGAAAGCACTTCTGTGACGCGCGATTTATCGTCATGGAAGTGGACACTTCCGTGATGATAATTTTGGTAATGTCATGGAACACTTCTACGACAGCACAGGTATGACTATCTTGATTATGTCATAAATTTGTCATGGATGTACATGCATGACAAAAAATGTGACCTACTGTGACAAACACGTATCATCACGAAAGTGTATTTTTTTTGTAGTGAAAACATCCGAGAAACTATTCCCGGTGTTTGGCATTTTCGGACAGATGAAATGGAGGGGGCGGTTGCATGTTTGCTATGCTAGGGACGTGTGGTGAACGAACGGATTGCGTAACCGAATTCGTATCAAAATTTTGAGCAACTTTCATGTACAAAGTATTTTTATCCGATGTACGCTTTATTTTATATTAATTTTTGAAGTTTAAAAGATTTTCTGCAATATTTTAATTCCAGAATAAGTATCTAAATACTTTTGTCACATGGGGGCTGTGTAGCATGGGGGCATGACAGTGGGGGCGGTGGGTCCAGTCAGCAGTACTTGACCAGTCAAAGCTGACTGGTCAACTGGGTCAATGGACCCACGTGTAAGTGACACATAGGCAAGGTAATTAGTCTGAACTAATTTAAATTAGTGGGGCCACATGTCATGGACACATTAGGCTAATTAACATATAAACTAGCCCTAAACCAATCTAATTGATACTAACGAATTTGGATAGGGCCGGCCACATCCAAAGTGCCAACCGGCCACACACATGGCCATGCTCACATGCACATGGCCATGACCACGCACGTCACATGAGTAGTGCCGGTGGTCTCAACATCCAGCAGCAGTAGTAGCATCGCAGCATAAGCAGCAGTAGTTAGCAGCGGCATCAGCCAGCGTGGGCAGCATGAACAGCATGCAGCAGAGCAGGGAGCGGCTGGAATAAGCAGCAGCAGTGAGCAAGTAGCAGCGGCGACCAGTAGCGCGGAGCAACAGCGGGCGGCTGCGGCCGAGAGCGACAAGGCAGCTGCAGACGCGCCACGGCACGCGGAGGCAAGGCCAATGCGGGGACCAGCAGCACGGGCATGCACGGGGGGTCGAGCTCGACCATGGCGGCCACGAACTAGGGGACGACGGCTACGGTGATGAAATCGAGAGGGAGAGAGGGGGTTTTGGAAGAGGAGCTCACAATGGTTCCAACGGAAGCGACGGGGAGGCCGGAGGTGGACCGAAGACGAGGCAATTGTCAACGGCGGCCGGTGATGTACGCGGTGAATAGGAGCTCGATGGCGAGCGCACAGGACGGCTCCACTCGATTTGATGCTCTGGATAGACGAAGTTGACGGTGGCGGTCCTCCTGGACTAGTCAGTGCGACCAGGGAGCGGTCGTGGCCATGGCAACGGCGACAATGCGGTGACGACGGTGAGCGGCGGCGCTCGGGTGAGAAGGCATGGGGTGTGCGAGGGGAAAGGGGTGGCCTAGGGTTCTTGGGGGGCGAGGGTGGTCTTATCCCATCCATGGAACCAAAGGATCAACGACGCGTGTGCATCGGCGGCGGCAACGTGTGTGCTGCGTCCACGGCACCTCTGGTGAACAGGGGAAGGAGATGACCGCTGTGGTGGGTTGGGTCATTACTGTAGTTAGTGGGCTCAAGTGCATAGTGCACTTTAGCTCTTTTTCTTTTCTTGTAGTTCTGTATCTTTTAATTTTTTTACTTTAATTTTAATAGTAAACTAGTTTTATAAAATGTGAAACTTGGTCCATAAATAGTGTTGCTAATTTAGACTCTGCCACAGAAAGGTTTGTGAGTTACTTAAATGCTTTGGAATTTTATAATTTGGGAAAACATTTTAAATTACTGTTTTGACCTTGTTTAAATTATTTTTGGGTATTTAAATACCTTATAAAATGTTAGTTATTATATGTTAATTACTTACAGAAAATTTGCAACCCAACGAACATTTTGTATTTTAAATTTTGAAGAAAACAATTTGACATGCAATATTTGAATTTGAATTTGAGTTTGATTTGGAACAAAGTGATGATTGGCAAACTAATTGCAATGACTTGGAATTCATTAGTAGGGGATTATTGTAGCCTAATTATACGGCTGTCACACAGCCACATATAATAATGGCTCCTTATCAATAGGAGCAACAAGGACCGGCGGCTCAGCGAGCTGTCTCTTCAAATCCTCAAAGGCGGTATTAGCAGCATCACTCCAAACAAAATCATCTGTCTTCTTCATCATTTGGTACAACGGTATGGCCTTCTCACCTAGCTGGGTTATGAACCGGCTTAAAGCAGCAATACGACCCGCCAAACGCTGAACATCATTGATACACGCCGGTTTAGCCAAAGAAGTGATTGCCTTGATCTTCTCCGGGTTAGCCTCGATACCTCTATTAGAAACCAGAAAACCCAAAAGCTTGCTGCTGGTACTCCAAAAACACACTTGGTCGGGTAAGCATCATCTTGTAGACCTGGAGGTTATCAAAGGTTTCCTTCAGATCATCTATCAAGGTCTCCTTCTCTCTGGACTTCACTACGATGTCATCCACATAAGCATGAACATTGCGTCCAATCTGACTATGAAGACAGTTCTACACACACCACTGATAAGTCGCCTGAGCACTCTTAAGCCCAAAAGGCATAGGTACATAGCAGAAGGCTCCAAACGGAGTAATAAAAGTTGTCTTCTCCTGGTCCTTAACCGCCATTTTGATATGATGATACCCAGAATAATCATCCAAAAACTCAAGCGCTCACAACCTGCCGTAGCATCAATGATTTGATCAATACGAGGAAGAGCGAAAGGATCAGCCGGACAAGCCTTGTTTAAGTCCGTGTAGTCCACACACATACGCCAGGTGTCGTTCTTTTTAAGCATGAGCACCGGGTTAGCCAACCACTCCAGATGGAAGAATTCAATAATGAACCCGGCCGCCAAGAGCCGGGCCACTTCCTCACCAATAGCCTTACGCCTTTCTTCATTGAACTGCCAAAGAAACTACCTGGCCGGCTTAAACTTTGGATCAATATTGAGAGTGTGCTCAGCGAGTTCTCTCGGTACACCCGGTGTGTCAAAAGGTTTCCATGCAAAGATGTCTCGGTTCTCATGGATGAACTCGATGAGCGCGCTTTCCTATTTAGGATCCAGATTAGCACTAATACTGAACTGCTTAGATGAGTCGCCTGGGACAAAATCAACAAGCTTGGTTTCATCAGCCGATTTAAACTTTAACACCGGCTCATGTTGTGTGGCTGGCTTCTTCAAAGACGGCATGTCTGCCGGGTCAACATTGTCCTTATAGAACTTCAATTCCTCTGTCGCACACACAGATTCGGCATAGGCAACATCGCCTTCCTCACATTCCAAGGCTATCTTCCAACTCCCATGCACGGTGATAGTATGTAAGTGCATCTAGTGCCCCTTAGTGATTTTGGTGTATTGAAGACTTATAGGTTAAGGGACTAATGCGTTTGTGAGTGTACAAAGGTCTATAAGTCTATGAGGAGTTTGATATTTACAGAGAAAGTCGACCCCTAAAAATGAAGTTCTTCGACTGAAGACTTTGGATTTCTGAAGACTTTCTGAAGACTTTGAAAGTGAAGAAATTGGTGTGACCTTCAAGACTTGGTATTCATTCGAGGAACATGAAGCGTGAAGACTTTTGTTTTCGTTGTTTCATTTTCTCTTTCTTGAGTCATAGGAACACCGTACTGTTAAAGGGGGTCGAGGAAATACTAAGGAAAAATTTCCATGTGATGCTCAACTCAAAATCCTACACCTACCAATCCCTTCGAGTGAAGCCATTGGAAATCTCATACAGTCCAGTCATATTCTTCAGCGACAGAGACGAAGTTCTTCTAGTCTCTGAGGAATTTGTTCTGACTGCGGAGTTAGGAATTCGCCAGTGCGGATTTCCTACACACTGAGGAACATGATAGCCCTGAGGATTTTGCTACTCAAAATTCCGACCGTTGCTGTGCTATGCGCCAGCTGTCCCAAAATATCTATCCATCTAACGGTCATATCATTGAAGGGCATTTATGTCTTATCATGCCGGGCTGCTCCCTAGGCTATAAATAGCCGCCCCCTACAACCACTAGCTAGTCGGCTGCTCCAAGACAAACTGACACTTGTCATTTGAGAGCAACCCATCGTCTGAGGACTTTGAGCGAAAATCATCGAGTGAGGAAAAACCCAAACCCAAACACCTACAAACCCCAAGTGATTGAGCATCACTGAAGAGATTGATCCTGCGTGGATCCGACGCTTGTTACCTTTGAAGACTATGCTTCTTCCAGATGGTTAGGCGTCATGGTCTAGAGCATCCAAGAGGAATTGTGGATCGCCGAGTGACCAAGTTTGTGAAGGTTCGGAAGTCACCTGAAGACTTACCATGAGTGATTGGACGAGGTCTGTGTGACCTTAGTTCAAGGAGAATACGGTGAGGACTGGGTGTCCTGAGCTGCGTGTTCAGGACTGGGTGTTTGGGACTGTGTGTCTCGAGTTTAAATACTCAGCCGCTCCAACCAGACGTACAACTGAGACAGCAGTTGGAACTGGTCTACCAAATCATTGTATTCACCAAGCTTACTGGTTCTATTTCCTCAACTCTTTCATTTCCTCATAACTGTGTTGTGTACTTGTTCATATCTGTGTTTGAAGACTTTGACTGAAGACTTTGTCAATTTCCTCAGTTCAGTTTCTTTAGTATGTTTGTCTTCATCATGTGCTTACGCTACCTGTACTCTGTGCCTGTCTTCGTTTCATCATGACGACCATGATTGTATTCTGTTATGTTTACTTTTGAGTACTTATTCCGCTGCTAGTAGTTCTTCGCTAAGGAATTTCCTCACCGGCAAATTCCTCGTGAAGAATTTCATAAAAATCGCCTATTCACCCCCCTCTAATCGATATAACGCACTTTCAATTGGTATCAGAGTAAGGTACTCCCTTGTTCTGTGTGATTTTGGTTTAACCGCCTGGAGTTTTAGTTATGTCGATCGCAGGTATGATCAAGGTCTCTGCTGGGTGTCCTACCTTCGATGGGACGGACTACCCCTACTGAAAGAATAAGATGCGAATGCATCTTGAGGCAATTGATAACGATCTCTAGTATGTTGTGGAAAATGGTGTTCCCTCAGTCACACCTTCTCTGAATGCTGCTGATGTGAAGAGATTCAAGCAACTCGACTCTCAAGTGAAGAATATCATATGTGGCCATCCCAGCAAAGGACAGTATGGCAGAGTGAGTGCTTTGGAGACAATGAAGCTTATCCGGGACAGGTTGTCCAAAGTGAATGAAGGAGTCTCAACACAGCGTGACTCTCGAGTTGATGTTCTTCGCAATCTCTTCAACCGCTTCAAAAGACTCGACAATGAAAATGTTCAACAAACCTTCGATCGCCTCACTGACATCTCAAATGAGCTTCAAGCACTTGGTGCCACTGACATCAGCGACCATGAGGTGGTGAAGAAATTGCTTAGATCGCCTGATTCCTCATTTGACACTATGCCATTGATGATACAAGAACGTGCTGATTACAAGTCACTTGATCCCGCTGATATTCTCGAGAGGCTAAATACTCATGAGTTCCAACTTGCTAAAAAAAGAGATCTCTATTGTTCGAGCTATGGCAGATCACGTGCACTGAAGGCCAAGGTAGTATCTGAGTCCGAATATGAAGACTCTGGTAGCAGCCTTGGTGATCTTGAAGAACTAAGCCATGATCTAGCTCTGCTCGTGAAGAAGTTTCAAAAGTTCTCAAGACGTGGTCACCTTGGAAGACCCTCAAGGAGCAATGATTCCTCATCCGGTGACTACAAGAGGAGGCTTTGTCACAAATGCAAGAAACTTGGACATTACATTCAAGATTGTCCTCGGTGGGAAAAGAAATCAAAGAAGAAGAAAATACAAGGATTACAGTTCTGATGATGCGAAGAAAAAGAAGAAATCCACAAAATCTTCATCATCAAAATCCTCAAAGCCTCCATATCACAAGAAGAGCAGCTCCAAGAAGGCTAGGGCATTCATTGGCAAGGAAATGGACTCTGAGGCTGAATCGGAAGAAAATGATGAAGAGGAGACATCTGAGGAGTCCAAATCTGGAGTGGCGAGCCTAGATCTCGCTACTACATTCGTCAGCAAGTCTATCTTCAACACCGAAGAAAATGACCTCACCAACAAGGCTGATGAAGGCGATGATGACTACGCTCCCACCTATTGCTTCATGGCAAAGGGTGCTAAGGTACTCAAATATAACTCCTCTGAATCAAGTGAGAATGAATCTGATGAAAACCTTAAGCCCGGCTATTCTAAACTTGCTAAGATTGCTGTAAAACAACAAAAGGCTTTAGAAAAGATTCAAAACATGCTAGACAAAAGTGATGATATGTTGGGTGAAGAAATGGATCGCACTAAAGCCTTGACTGAAAATCTTCAGAGACTTCAGACTAGGTTTGAAAATCTTCAAGGTCATCATAACACTCTCTTATCCGATCATGAGAAGCTTTCTTATGAATTTCTTCAAAGAAAGCAAGACCTTGAGAAGCTAAGAGTGAGTTATGAAGATCTTCAGAAGGAGCGCGATTCATTACTTGCTCAACAAATCAGCGCTTCTCAGGAAGAATTTGTTCCTCCATGTTTGAAATGCATTGAACGTGAATCTGCTAATTCTTCACCTGAATGTTCAAATGCTGCTAATGTTTCAAATTCTTCACATGCTTCTGTTATCACTAATTCCTCATCTAAGGACATTGTTAGTATCACTGACGATGCAGGGCTGAAGGAATTGTACATGACAGGCATGTACAAAAGCCTCAAAGGGCATCAGACTCTTTGTGATGTGCTTAAAAAGCAGATCCTCAACAGGAACCCTAGGAAAGAGGGTATTGCCTTTGAGAGGAAACTCAATGCTGATGGTACATATTGGAAGCCTGAGCAGTACCCCAAAACTACATGGGTTGCTGCAAAGGAACCTCCAGTTGATCCATCTAACTTATCTGGATTTGCATGTGAATCTCCTCGTTCTGATGATGAGTCATTTGACTCCAACTATAAACTGTTCAAAAATCAGAATGGTGAAGTATTTGCTAGATATATTGGCACTAACTGCAGGAACGGTTCCCCTATGAAGAAAATCTGGGTTCCCAAAAGATGCCTTAAAAATCTTCAGGTGAATGTCATCATGACGCCACCTGTGAAGAATAGGAACCCCAGATTAAATTCTTAATATGGACCAAATTCTTCATATGGATCCAAGTCCTCATACGGACTAAACTCCTCACATGGATCATATTCCTCAAAAGGATCAAAGTCCTCATATGAACATCATCGTGCTAACCCGTCTGTTTCGCATGGAAGATCTAAGGATTATGGATATGTGCATTATTCTTCAAATCATTATGTCCATAAGTCCTCGAAGAATTTCTGTGCTTACTCTAACCCCTCTTATGTGAAACGAAATGGACTGGCTTCTATGCCATCCTTCTCGTATGGAGCTCGCAGAATGATGAACTCTTTGTCACCCCTTCAGATGTGGGTGGTGAAGAAAAAGAACTAATCTCTTCTGCAGGGTCAGGTCTCCAAACGTACGTAATCGTCTGAAGAATTTGCTGGAGACCTAAGCATGCCTGATAGGACGCATGCTAATCATGAAGAAATGAACTTTCATTTCTCACGTCCTCATATTGCTTTATCTGTTCTTTTGCTTGATGAAATTGATCTGGTGAATTGATGTCATATTCTTCACTGATGAAGTATATGAGTTTGTAAGCTGCACTAATTCATCTGCAAGATGATCAACCTAAAGCCACTGAGTGGGTCCTCGATAGTGGATGTACAAATCACATGACTGGTGACAAGAATCTATTGATGGATGCTCCATTATCTCTGTCGCATCTGAAGCATATCATCTTTGCTGACAAAGGCAAAAGTCAGGTATTGGGTCTAGGTAAGGTTGCGATCACAAAGGATCGACACATGGACAAAGTCATGCTTGTTGAGTCCTTAGGATACAACCTTATGTCTGTCTCAATGCTTTGTGATCTTGATATGGTTGTTGTCTTTGGCAAATACCGTTGTGTTGTGGTTATGGAAGCTGACGATTCCAAAGTCTTCGAAGGCTTTAGGAGAGGAGACCTGTATATTGTTGATTTCTCTATAGGACCACAACCAGCCGTGTGTCTACTTGCAAAAGCTTCAGAAGGCTGGCTCTGGCATCGATGACTCGGTCATGCAGGCATGAGGAATTTGCACACGCTTGCGAAGAAGAAGCATGTCATTGGCATTGAAAATGTCAAATTCCTCAAGGATCACCTATGTGGAGCCTGTGAATCTGGGAAGATGACAAAGGCCAAGCACCCAGCGAAGACTATCATGACCACTACTCACCCATTTGAATTGCTTCACATGGATCTCTTCGGTCCTAATCATTATTCTGCTGTTTCAAATGAAGCATCTCAATATGGCTTTGTTATTGTTGATGATTACTCTTGTTACACATGGGTACACCTTGTTACTTACAAACATGAAGTGCAGGAAGTCTTCAAACGATTTTCCTCGAGGGCTTCAACCAACTTTGGTGTGAAGATCAAGCACATCAGAAGTGACAATGGCACTGAGTTCAAGAATTCTGGTCTCGATGACTATCTTGATGAACTTGGTATTACTCATGAGTTATCTGCTCCTTATACTCCTCAGCAGAACGGTGTCGTGGAGCGCAAGAACAGGACTCTTGCTGAGATGGCTCGCACTATGCTTGATGAATACAAAATGCCTCGTCGTTTCTGGACTGAGGCAATTGATACTGCGTGCCACATCATCAACAGAGTATATCTTCACAAATTCTTCAAGAAGACTGCCTATGAACTCCTCACTGATAAGAAACCCAATGTAACTTATTTCAAAGTCTTCAGTGCTAAATGTTGATAAGAGATCCTCATCACAAAATGTTGATAAGAGATCCTCATCACAACTCAAAATTTGCACCGAAAGCACATGAAGGTTTTATGCTTGGTTACGGAAAGGACTCGCACACCTACAGAGTCTACAACAACGTTCTTCACAAGGTTGTCGAAACTGTAGATGTGCGGTTCGATGAAACTAATGGCTCGCAAAGAGAGCACCTACCTACTGTGATAGATGAACCAGCACCTGAGGAAACTATCAAGTTCAAGGCTTTTGAGGATGTCATTCCTACTGAAGAATCTGCTGAAGAATTCATTCCAGAACATGAAGAACGTCGAGCTAATGCACCTGAAGAAAATACTGAAGAAAATGGTGCTGAAGAGAATGTTGATCAAATTCTTCAACGACAACCAGCTCATCCTCGCATTGCAAAAGAAGTGCAAGTTGAAAAGATCATCAATGACATCAAAGCGCCAGGTCCTCTCACACGCTCAAAAGCTTCACATTTATCTAACTTTTGTGGGCACTATGCTTTTGTCTCTATTACAGAGCCCACTAAGGTAGATGAAGCATTTCTGGAGCATGAGTGGATTCAGGCCATGCAAGAAGAATCACATCAGTTCGAGCTCAACAATGTCTGGGAACTGGTCAAATGTCCAGATCCTCGCAAGCACAATATCATTGGCACAAAGTGGATCTACCGCAACAAGCAAGATGAAAATGGCCTTGTGGTGAGGAATAAGGCACAGCTCGTAGCTCAAGGCTACACAAAGGTTGAAGGAATTGATTTCGATGAAACTTTTGCACCTGTTGCTAGACTTGAGGCTATTCGCATATTAATTGCTTATGCTAACCATCATGATATCACTTTATATCAAATGGATGTGAAAAGTGCATTCCTCAATGGTAAGCTTGAGGAAGAAGTATGTGTTGCTCAACCCCCAGGTTTTGAAGATCCAAAGAATCCTGACAAAGTCTTCAGACTCAACAAGGCCCTCTATGGCCTCAAGCAGGCCCCATGGGCGTGGTATGATACCTTGAAGGAATTCTTCATGAAGAAAGGCTTCAAACCCGGTTCACTTGACCCTACTCTTTTCACTAAATCTTATGATGGTGAATTGTTTGTGTGCCAAATATATGTTGATGATATTATCTTTGGTTGTACTGACCAATGTTATAGTGATGAATTTGCCTATATGATGAGTGAAGAATATCAAATGTCTATGATGGGAGAGTTGAAATTCTTCTTAGGTCTTCAAATTCGTCAACAACTCAATGGCATATTCATATCCCAGGAGAAATACCTCAAGGATGTACTGAGGAAATTCGGCATGCAAGATTACAAAGGCGTCAAAATTCCTATGCCCACAAATGGCCATCTGTGCACTGATGAAAATGGTATTGACTTCGATCATAAGGTATACCGCTCCATGATTGGTTCTTTATTGTACTTATGTGCATCTAGGCCAGATATAATGCTTAGTGTTTGCATGTGTGCCCGATTTCAAGCTACACCGAAGGAATCACACCATAAGGCTGTGAAACATATTCTTCGATATCTAGCTCACACACCAACACTTGGATTATGGTACCCCAAGGGCTCGGCTTTTGATCTCATTGGATATTCTGACTCTGACTATGCTGGTGATCGTGTGGACCGCAAGTCAACATCTGGTACATGTCATTTCCTCGGACGATCTTTGGTCTGTTGGTCCTCGAAGAAATAGAACTGCGTATCACTATCTACTGCTGAAGCAGAGTACATTGCCGCTGGTTCTTGCTGTGCTCAATTGCTATGGATGAAGCAAACTCTCAAGGACTACGACGTCAACATGAAGAATGTGCCTCTCTTTTGTGACAATGAGAGTGCCATCAAGATTGCTCACAACCCAGTTCAGCATTCGAAGACTAAGCACATTCAGATTCGTCATCATTTTCTTCGTGATCATGTGTTGAAGGGCGACATTTCTATTGAGCATGTGAAGACTGAAGAACAGCTAGCCGATATTTTCACAAAGCCCTTGGATGAGAAGAGATTTAGCAAGTTGAAGTGTGAGCTAAATATCCTAGAATCTTCGGATGTTCTTTGAAAAGGACACTCATCCTAACACTTATGCAAAATTGATGACTTAGATGTGCAACACATGAAGAAATGTTTTTCTTCAATCAATGAAGAATAACACTCTTAGTGTGAAGAAATTAACGAAGAATTTGATTCTCAGAACCCTACGATAATTGTACGCGGTATATGAAATCATCATTCTTATACGGTGGGTCACGCCACCACCAAAAGTTGAAATTTCTCAATTATTCATATTCTTCAACTTTGCATTGTCTTCACAGTTTCCGTCGTCTTTCTTCATTGGCTATATATATATATATATATATATATATATATACGAGTTTATGTTCTCTACAGCATTCACTTATTGCTAATTCTTCAAGTTGGTTTTTCTGCTAAGTGAATGTGATCGGACCCTTTCCCTCTATGCTATACTCAACCCAAACTATTCACAAATTCTTCATGTGCGTTCTATTTGAAACTCGTTCAAAATCTTCAATGTGTCCTTGTCAGCTGAAGAAATTGCGAACGGAACTTTAAAACCTATCTTATCTAAATTTTCGGCTTTGCCGCTCAAACCGCTCCGCATCCCATGATACACTTATCCATTCACCCATGATCGCACACGATCTCCACCTCTCAGTACGTGGGTGACACATGTCAAGCGAATGAGAAGGGTCAGGGGCACGTTCGTCTAATTTCTTTGGGCGAACAGTTTTTCACCGTGGCTATAAATACCCCTCCTTCCCTTCCTCACTTCTTTTACTCCGCTCGACCTCTCTCCAGCTCGAGCTTCTCAAACCCTAGCGCCGCCGCTACTTCATCATCGCTGGTGAGGAAGAGCTTCATTGCCTCGACCTCGTCGCTGCCGTACTCGCGCCGACCGCGGAAATCTTCACTCCGCCACCGCCATAGCCGTCTTCCTCTGCCGAGTTAGGAATTATCCTCGCACCGACCTATGGGAAGGATTAATGATGTTCTTATTGTTGCTAATAGAAATTATGTGCCCGTAGATTTCATTGTTCTTGATATAGATTGCAATCCTTCTTGCCCTATTATTCTTGGCAGACCTTTCCTTAGAACGGTTGGTGCGATTATTGATATGAAGGAAGAGAATATTAGATTTCAATTTCCATTAAAAAAGGGCATGGAACACTTTCCTAGAAAGAAAATAAAATTACCATATGAAACTATCATGAGAGCCACTTATGGATTGCCTACCAAAGATAGCAATACCTAGATCTATCCTTGCTTTTATGCCTAGCTAGGGGCGTTAAACGATAGCGCTTGTTGGGAGGCAACCCAATTTTATTTTTATTCCTTCTTTTTGCTCCTGCTTAGTAATAAATAAATTATTTAGCCTCTGTTTTGGTTGTGTTTTTGTGTTTAATTAGTGTTTGTGCCAAGTAGAACCGTTGGGAAGACTTGGGGAAAGTCTTGTTGAACTTGCTGTAAAAAACAGAAACTTTAGCGCTCACGAGAACTGCTGTCATTTTTATTTTAAGAGTGATATTTAGTTAATTATTTTTTCAGATGATTAATAGATAAATTCCTCACGTCCAGAAATTTATTTTAGAATTTTTGGGGTTCCAGATCTTGCGCTAGCTACAGATTACTATAGACTGTTCTGTTTTTGACAGATTCTGTTTTTCGTGTGTTGTTTGCTTATTTTGATGAATCTATGGTTAGTAAAATAGTTTATAATCCATAGAGAAGTTGGAATACAGTAGGTTTAACACCAATATAAATAAATAATGAGTTCATTACAGTACCTTGAAGTGGTCTTTTGTTTTCTTTCGCTAACGGAGCTCACGGGTTTTCTATTTTGAGTTTTGTGTTGTGAAGTTTTCAAGTTTTGGGTGAATTCTTTTGATGGATCATGGAACAAGGAGTGGCAAGAGCCTAAGCTTGGGTATTCCCATGGCACACCCAAGATAATCCAAGGACACCAAAAATTCAAAGCTTGGGGATGCCCCGGAAGGCATCCCCTCTTTCGTCCACTTTCATCGGTAATTTACTTGGAGCTATATTTTTATTCACCAACATGATATGTGTTTTGCTTGGAGCGTCTTGTATTATTTGTGTCTTTCTGTCTTAGTATGCCACAATCATCCTTGCTGTACACACATTTTGATAGAGCCATACATGAATTAAAATTTGATAGAATACTCTATGTGCTTCACTTATATCTTTTGAGCTAGTTAATTTTGCTCTATGTGCTTCACTTATATCTTTTGAGCTAAGTATTTTTGCTCTTTGTGCTTCACTTATATCTTTTGAGCGTTATAATTTTGCTCTATGTGCTTCACTTAGATCTTTTAGAGCACGGTGGTGGATTTGTTTTAAAGAAACTATTGATCTCTCATGCTTCACTTAAATTATTTTGAGAGTCTCTTAATAGCATGGTAATTTGCTTAATAATAATACGCTTGGTATTCAAGATTTGTGAAACTTTCTTTTGAGCGTGTTGAATACTAAGAAAACATTGAAGCATGATAATTGTTTTGAGATATGGAGGTGATAATATTAAAGTCATGCTAGTTGAGTAGTTGTGAATTTAAAGGATACTTGTGTTAAAGTTTGTGATTCCCGTAGCATGCACGTATGGTGAACCGTTATGTGATGAAGTCGGAGCATGATCTATTTATTGATTGTCTTCCTTATGAGTGGCGGTCGGGGACGAGCGATGGTCTTTTCCTACCAATCTATCCCCCTAGGAGCATGCGCGTAATACTTTGCTTTGATAACTTCTAGATTTTTGCAATAAGTATATGAGTTCTTTATGACTAATGTTGAGTCCATGGATCATACGCACTCTCACCCTTCCACCTTTGCTAACCTCTCTAATACCGCGCACTTTTCGCCGATATCATACACCTACCATATACCTTCCTCAAAACAGCCACCATACCTACCTATTATGGCATTTCCATAGCCATTCCGAGATATATTGCCATGCAACTTTCCACCATCTAGTTCATCATGACACATTCATCATTGTCATATTGCATATCCCGGTACACCGCTGGATGCATTCATATATAGTCATATTTTGTTCTAAGTATTGAGTTGTAAGAAAAATAAAAGTGTGATGATCATCATTATTAGAGCATTGTCCCAGTGAGGAAAAGATGATGGAGACTATGATTCCCCCATAAGTCGGGATGAGACTCCGGATGAAAAATAAAATAAATAAATAAATAAAAGAGGCCAAATAAGCCCAAATAAAAAGAGGCCATAAAAAAGAGAAAAGGCCCAAATAAAAAAATGATGAGAGAAAAAGAGAGAAGGGACAATGTTACTATCCTTTTACCACACTTGTGCTTCAAAGTAGCACCATGATCTTCATAGTAGAGAGTCTCTCATGTTATCACTTTTATATACTAGTGGGAATTTTTCATTATAGAACTTGGCTTGTATATTCCAATGATGGGCTTCCTCAAATTGCCCTAGGTCTTCATGAGCAAGCAAGTTGGATGCACACCCACTTAGTTTCTTTTTGAGCTTTCATATACTTATAGCTCTAGTGCATCTGTTGCATGGCAATCCCTACTCACTCACATTGATATCTATTGATGGGCATATCCATAGCCCATTGATACTCCTAGTTGATGTGAGACTATCTTCTCCTTTTTGTCTTCTCCACAACCACCATTCTATTCCACCTATAGTGCTATATCCATGGCTCACGCTCATGTATTGCATGAAAATTGAAAAAGTTAGAGTATGAAACAATTGCTTGGCTTGTCATCGGGGTTGTGCATGATTTAAATACTTTGTGTGGTGAAGATGGAGCATAGCCAGACTATATGATTTTGTAGGGATAACTTTCTTTGGCCATGTTATTTTGAGAAGACATAATTGCTTTGTTAGTATGCTTGAAGTATTATTATTTTTATGTCAATATAAACTTTTGTCTTGAATCTTTCTAATCTGAATACTCATACCACAATTAAAAAGATTTGCATTGAAATTATGCCAAGTAGCACTCCGCATCAAAAATTCTCTTTTTATCATTTACTTACTTGAGGACGAGCAGGAATTAAGCTTGGGGATGCCTGATACGTCTCCAACGTATCTATAATTTTTGATTGCTCCATGCTATATTATCTACTGTTTTGGACTATATTGGGCTTTATTTTCCACTTTTATATTATTTTTGGGACTAACCTATTAACCGGAGGCCCAGCCCAGAATTGTTGTTTTTTGCCTATTTCAGTGTTTCAAAGAAACAGAATATCAAACAGAGTCCAAACGGAATAAAACCTTCGGGAACGTGATTTTCTCACCGAACGTGATCCAGGAGACTTGGACCCTGCTCCAAGGAACAAAAGAGGCGGTCACGAGGGTGGGGGCGCCCCCTAGGGCGCACCCCCTGCCTCGTGGGCCCCTCGGTGCTCCTCCGGCGTACTCCTTCCTCCTATATATACCTACGTACCCCCAAACGATCAGAACAGAAGCCAAAAACCTAATTCCACCGCCGCAACTTTCTGTATCCACGAGATCCCATCTTGGGGCTTGTTCCGGAGCTCCGCCGGAAGAGGGCCGTCATCACGGAGGGCTTCTACATCATCATAGCCTCTCCGATGAAGTGTGAGTAGTTTACCTCAGACCTTCGGGTCCATAGTTAGTAGCTAGATGGCTTCTTCTCTCTCTTTGAATCTCAATACAAAGTTCTCCCCCTTTCTTGTGGATATCTATTCGATGTAATCTTCTTTTTGCGGTGTGTTTGTTGAGACTGATGAATTGTGGGTTTATGATCAAGTCTATCTATGAATAATATTTGAATCTTCTCTGAATTCTTTTATGTATGATTGGTTATCTTTGCAAGTCTCTTCGAATTATCCGTTTGGTTTGGCCAACTAGATTGGTAGTTCTTGCCATGGGAGAAGTGCTTAGCTTTGGGTTCGATCTTGCGGTGTCCTTACCCATTGACAGAAGGGGTAGCAAGGCACGTATTGTATCGTTGCCATCGAGGATAACAAGATGGTGTTTATTTCATATTGCATGAATTTATCTCTCTACATCATGCCATCTTGCTTAAGGTGTTACTCTGTTTTTAACTTAATACTCTAGATGCATGCTGGATAGCGGTCGATGAGTGGAGTAATAGTAGTAGATGCAGAATCGTTTCGATCTACTTGTCACGGACGTGATGCCTATATACATGATCATGCCTAGATATTCTCATAACTATGCTCAATTCTGTCAATTGCTCAACAGTAATTTGTTCACCCACCGTAGAATACTTATGCTCTTGAGAGAAGCCACTAGTGAAACCTATGGCCCCTGGGTCTATTCTCATCATATCAATCTCCATCACTTTAATCTTGCTTTGCTTTTTTACTTTGCTTTTACTTTTTACTTTGCATCTTTATACCAAAAATACCAAAAATATCTATCAGATCTCACTCTCGTAAGTGACCGTGAAGGGATTGACAACCCCTAATCGCGTTGGTTGCGAGTAGCTATCGTTTTGTGCAGGTACGAGGGACTTGAGCGTGGCCTCCTACTGGATTGATACCTTGATTCTCAAAAACTGAGGGAAATACTTACGCTACTCTGCTGCATCATCCCTTCCTCTTCGGGGAAAACCAATGCAAGCTCAAGACATAGCAGTGACCAAGTTTCTGAAGGTTCGGAAGTCACCTGAAGACTTACCACGAGTGATTGGACGAGGTCTGCATGACCTTAGTTCAAGGAGAATACGGTGAGGACTGGGTGTCCTGAGCTGCGTGTTCAGGACTGGGTGTCCGGGACTGTGTGTCCTCGAGTTTAACTACTCAGTCGCTCCAACCAGACGTACAACTAAGACAGCAGTTGGAACTGGTCTACCAAATCATTGTCTTCACCAAGCTTACTGGTTCTATTTCCTCAACTCTTTCATTTCCTCATAACTGTGTTGTGTACTTGTTCATATCTGTGTTTGAAGACTTTGACTGAAGACTTTCTCAATTTCCTCAGTTCAATTTCTTTAGTCTGTTTATCTTCATCCTGTGCTTACGCTACATGTACACTGTGCATGTCTTCATT
Source organism: Triticum aestivum (assembly GCF_018294505.1). Taxonomy (NCBI): domain Eukaryota; kingdom Viridiplantae; phylum Streptophyta; class Magnoliopsida; order Poales; family Poaceae; genus Triticum; species Triticum aestivum. The sequence goes on along the minus strand of NC_057812.1, from coordinate 371,729,904 downwards.
TCATCATGATGACCATGCTTGTATTATGTTATGCTTACTTTTGAGTACTTATTCCGCTGCTAGTAGTTCTTCGCTAAGGAATTTCCTCACCGGCAAATTCCTCAGTGAAGAATTTCATAAAAATCGCCTATTCACCCCCCTCTAGTCGATATAACGCACTTTCATAGTACCCTTATGAACCGGCATCTTAAGCTGCAGATAAACATAACAAGGTCGCGCCATGAACTTAGCATAAGCCGGTCGTCCAAACAGGGCGTGATACGGGCTCTTAATTTTGACCACTTCAAAAGTTAATTTCTCAGCCCTCGAATCATGCTCATCTCCAAAGGCTACCTCCAGCTCAATCTTACCCACTGGATACGCGACTTACCAGGCACTACTCCATGGAAAACAGTGTTAGACGTCTTAAGGTTTTTATCAGTCAACCCCATACATCGGAAAGTCTCATAATAGAGTATGTTGATGCTACTGCCTCCGTCCATGAGCACCTTAGTGAATTTATATCCACCAACTTGAGGCGCCACCACTAAAGCCAAGTGACCTGGATTGTCAACCCAGGGAGGGTGATCTGCCCTACTCCACATAATAAGCTGCTTACACCATCTTAAATAACGAGGAATTGTCGGCTCAACAGCGTTTACAACCCTCTTATGAAGCTTCTGGTCTCGTTTGCACAAACTGGTGGTGAACGCATGATAATGTCCACTGTTCAACGGATTTGGGTTGCTCTGATATCCAGACTGCTACTGCTGCTGACCTCCCTGACTAGATTGCTGGTTATAGCCACCTTGATTTCCTTGAGAGCCTTGAAAGCCGGAATTTGAACCGCCGCCTGGGCCGTGAAAACAGTCGCCACATGAGCCACTACCCGGCCCATGATTGTCGTCGAACATGTTAGAGTTTTTGAAAGCCTTTATGATCATATAGTCCTTCCATAGGTGAGTGGCTGGTTTCTGCCGAGTACCGTGCCTTGGATAGGGCTCATTTAATAACAGCTCAAGAGTGGGACCTGACCCACCGGACCGAGGAGATGGCCTCCCCTTACGCCGCTGATTGTTGCCCTATGCATTGGCGTTAGCCACAAACTCCAAACTACTGTCAGCCTTACGTTTATTATTGCCTCCTTGATTCGTCGGGTTATGTTGCTGACCCTTACCATTGCCATTCTTTCTTCCCTTTCCTATCTTCTCCTCGTCAGACTCGGGATCCTTGGTACTATCAGAATCAGCGTACTTGACTAGAGCCACCATTAACTGACCCATGTCATTACAATCGCGCTTGAGCTGCCCCAGCTTCTGTTTCAGAGGCGTAAAGTGGCAATTCTTCTCCAACATTAAGACTGCAGAGCAAGCATCCATCTTATCAGATGAATGTATTATGGCCTTGACCCGGCGCACCCAATGGGTCATGAACTCACCTTCCTCTTGCTTGCAATTAGTCAAATCCATAATTGACACGGGCTGCTTGCATGTGTCTTTGAAGTTCTGAATAAACCGGGCCTTCAACTCTGCCCACGAACTAATGGAGTTGGGTGGCAGCCCCTTTAACCAAGTGTGGGTCGTCCCATCCAACATCATGGTGAAGTACTTGGCCATTGCTGCATCACTGACTTCCAATAATTCCATGGCCATCTCATAACTTTCAATCCATGCCCCGGGCTGTAAATCGGCCGTATAATTAGGTACCTTTCGAGGCCCCTTGAAATCCTTGGGCAAACACTCATTACACAGAGCCGGCACCAAACAAGGGACACCTCCAGTCCTCGCGGTTACGCCTGCCTCAACAGAAGTCGTCGGATAAACCGGAAAAGACTGGTAAGCCGCCCGCTGAGCCGCCTGCTGAACCGCCCGCTCAGCTTCTTGGCGTATCCTGTCCTGGTTAACCAAATTGAGAGCTCCATCACGTGCCGGGTCATGCCCGCCCGGCTAGTCATGGCGCCGAGCGTTGCTTGAAACAGCTGCTGAATCCATGTGTCGGCTATAACTCGGACTCCGGCTTGGGCGAGGGGTCGAATGAACCGTGTCTCGACTATAAGAATATGCCTCCTGCTGTGCTAAAGCCGTCTGAAGAAGTTCTGTGACCCTTCGTGTTTCAACCGCCGTCATAGAGTCGCCCTCCATCGGGAGAGCCGCCAATCATACCACTGCGGTGATCATGTTCTCCAAAGGGTTAGAATAATGACCTGGTGGTGTCGGTACATAATGAGGTGGAGCAGTATTCATCCGAGGAGGTTCCATCGCCCGTGGCTGACCCGACGCCCCCGTCCCAGGTTTTGCAACGTGGTTTATCTCCGGCGGGTTACTGGGGCCTGCACCGCGTGTGCGGAAGAGATTTCTAGGATCATATGTCAGAGGCAGACGGGATTGAGCCTTCTGGTTCCTTCTTCTCATGACCTCATTTGATGCGTTCATATTCATCGTAAGCTGAAAAGCCTCGGATTGAATCTGCTGGGCTCGAGCATCCAAAGCCGCCTGCTCTGCGGCCATCCTGACATCCTCTGCTGCTAGGTTTTCCTTGGCTTGTGCTACCTCCTCACGTAACCGTGCCACTTATGCATCATGTTGATCCTGATCCACCGGAGTAACCATGGCGGTTAATAGGGCTGTCATCCTATCCATGAGTTCCATCAACACCTGAGCCGGCGGGCGCACAGGGCCTCCTGCCCCGGCTGCCGCTGATCCAGAGGTTATCGCTGCCGCAGCCGTAGAGTTTTGAACGAGTTGCATGCCAGCCATGAAGATCCCCGCTCTGCTCGGCGGCTCAAAGGGGTTCGAAATACTGCTGCCATCGGAACAGCCCCCAAGCCCACCATCTTGCAGTTGATACAACGAATCTATCTCACCCGTGGATGACTCGCCATCAGATTGGACGGCCGTCTCACCACCAGACACAGATCTTTCAGAAAATTCCCCTTCATGGATGCATCCCACGAAGGCACGCTTCACGGCGGCTGAGCCCGGGCGGGTCTCGCACGCTGAGCCATACCGACGATGTCGGTGCAGATGTCCGGCTCAGGGCCCGACTCGCCAATCCGGCCGATGAAGATGTGGATCCCACCGAAGGGGACCCGGTATCCGTACTCACTTGAGTCAGCGTCAGGGCCCCAGCCTGCGTCGTCGATGTAGAGCTTGCCGCAACGACTCTTGGTCATCCGGCCCACAGCGTATCCCTTGAGCCATTCGAAGCTGCCCTTCAAGAACTCAAATCCACCATGCACTGGCCCCACGGTGGGCGCCAACTGTCATGGAATTGTCACGGCAGATGTCCTAGTGAAAGGACTTAAGCGTGGAGCCATCGCAACTAGGAAGCTTAAAGGGGTAAAAACGGGACAAAGGACACGAGAGTTTATACTGGTTCATCCCCTTGCGATGAAGGTAAAAGCCTAATCCAGTTTGAGGTGGTATTGCTTATGTTTCGATTGCTAGGGAGCGAATCCGCTTGACCTAGCTTTCGATCTATGTTTTCTTGTCCTGAACCGCCGCCCGGGTCGTCCCTTTATACAGAGGCTGATGCTCGGCGGCTCATAGAGTCCCGGCAGGCTCATAAAAATTGTCTGGCTCGGTATCTAACTATTCCTACCTTACAATACAAGTCATGTACATATGGCGGTTTATCTCTACGGGCCTTGAGCCGCCTTCGGGCCTGGGCCTTATACTAAGCCTATCTATGAACCGCCGCACAATCTTGGGCTTCATTATGTTGAATCGTCGTAGGGATGACCCGACCCCTCCTAGGCGGTTCATACCTAATAGTTATATCCCCAACACTACATGCAAAACCAAGCAAGTTTCATGTAGAGCATGCTCCAAACAGAGCCACGGTTCAACACATACACTCAATACAAGTTTCAAACACAATCTGCCCAAAACAACAACTAAGCACTTTGCAATCAAGAAAACAACATGCTACAGGAAACATATGGACACAAACTTGACATGCGCTCAAAGTACAGATTACATGCTTCAAATAACACCAAGGTTTAGGTTCATAGGCATCAGGATTAATCCAATGAGATCAGTGCAAAAAACAACTTTATAACACGGATTGAGACTTAGTGAAAAACATGGCATACATGTGAGAAGAAATAACATGTTGACATGTTGGTGGCATGAAACAAACATGCTACATTGCAAGAACATAACAAGCAAAATCATGGAATTAAAGTACATATTAGACTTGACAAAACATGATTACTAATCATCTCCATATAACCTCTAGATCAATGGCATTCATCAAGACAAGATTGCAATTTATAATAGATTCTCAGACATAGTGAAAAACAGTATGGTAGAAAACAGATTCATGATGCATACTTTGAGACAACAAAAGTATATGCTACAGGAACATTTCATGGCATCAAAGGGCATGGTAAGCATGCACATGTAGAGTACTACAAAACATGAACACTGAACTACTGATAGAAACCACCCGAACATTCTCAAAACATCATGGCAAGAATGCAAATGATAATAGATTCACAGACTTAGTGAAATAAACTGAACATGGCAGGAACATCGACAAGTAGGCATGTTTGCAAGCCTGTGCAACTCATATCAAGGCATATAATGGCATGTGAATACAACCAACAATAAGAAGTCATATTTGTGCAGCTACTCATGCCAAGAACATGGTCATAGGATGCATAGAACACTAGCTATTCACATGGCAAAACTGAACTTACTGATAACAGGCTGACAGAAACATTATTTAGCAATTTGAGAGCATGGTAATGATAAGCTACAGTAGGCCATAATTGCAAACAGGAGCATGGATGGATAGAGCATAACAAGATCTACAAAACATCCTTACTGAGCATCTCTAGATTATGTATGGATTCACTTGTAGCATCAAGTTAACATGGCAAAATAATATAGCAGGTTCAGACTTAGCAGAAAACACGGTCACTGAAATCAGCAACAACAAGTACCCTACTTTGCATGCTTGTGCTAGTCACCACAGGGCACATAAAAATGCATGGATTGCACCACTGTAAAAATGGCATGAATGTGCTCCTAAAACATGACATTATGCACAAGAGATAAACACACAAAATGCTATGAAAAAGACAAATCAGCAAGTTGCAACAGTTTTCAGCAGGTTATAACATTTAGCACTTTTGCAACGATGATTAGGGCATGAAGATGAACAACAACATACATGCAAAGCACACCATCGTGTAGAGCATCCAGAGATGAACATTTCGACATACCATATGCACAAATCGGAGCCAAGAGCACGAAGTTACGCTAGGTCAAACAAGTGCACAAGATATGGAAAACGTTGGGACTTAGCAGAATTTCTACCTCTCGGATCTAGGGTTCCGAGGTCAACCCGGACCGAGGCGGCGGCGCCTCGCTGGAGACGGGGGCGAGGAGGTCGTCGAAGTTGCAGGGAGGACGACGGCGAGGCGGCCCCAGGCTGGATCTGGCCGGATCTGGATCCGGCCGACGACAAGCGGGACAACAGTGGGGCGCGGGGTGGCGCCTGGCGCGGGCGGCGACGAGCTACAGGCGGCGGGGCGACGACGAGCAGCGGCGGTGAGGCGGCAGCGTGGGAGGTGCTGCGGCGGTGGAGCAAGGCTGATAGAGGCGAAGGTGTCCCGATGTTTCAATGAGATAGATATCGTTTTCTGTGGGAGTCGACTTTGACAATCCGACTACGAACTGCGAGGACGTCGCACCTTAGCAATCGCTAAACCAACTTCCGAGGGTTATTGACCACGCCGAAGCACGATCAACCTGACCATGGGGGTCTATTTCCTGCGAGCAAACGAAGAACAAGCAAGAAATTGAGATTGCAATCTGGATATTGCGAATTAAAGAGGAAAGCTTTATTAATGAAGGTGGGGTTCTGTGACGTCTTAGTCTGGTCGTTGGACACAAACGAAATACGCGAAGTTGCAGATATGGTGAACTTTTAATCTAAACAAAACTCAAAGTCTAGACGATGCCCTAAGGGTTGTATATATGGAGGAGAGAGGGGGGAATTTCGTGGCCCTTGGAGGAGGGTCCGAAACCAACCCTAACTCTTGTTTCCCCACACATACGGACTCTAAAAACAACATATACTTAAGTATTTCGAAAATACATGGGCCTGGCCCAATAATAAGGTGATGCAGCACCTAGAATAGCCTCTGGACGAAATTTATGAAGTGGCATCTTGTATATTTCGTCCAAGGCTTCATGCACTCCTTATGGTGGCTTCAAAGTACTGAAATCAACACTTGTAACTCCGTTCTTGATCCCCTTGCGCATGCCATCATCTTCATGCTTGAACTTGCTCCAAGGTTCATCTTTCTTGTCCAAGCTAGGCCCTTCATTTGTAAGCAAAACAAATGTATCCAATTTAGGCAGCATCATGAGCATTAGAATCGTTACCAAGAAACGAAAGTACATGATAATTCAATTGGCGTGCGCGAGCTCTAGTAATTGGTCTAGTATGTATAGCAACAGGGGCTGTGGGTGTAACAATGGTATTGATGTCCTCATCAAAGGCAGCGAGCGGGAGGCATCGGTGCACGGCGCACGCGCAAAGGAGGCGGCTCCGAGTGGCGCGGGCGTCAAGGCGGCGGTGGCGGGATTCCGGCAAAACACCGGCGAGGTGGTGAGGTGTGGGCTCCCTTGGGCCCGACGCGGCTCGGGGCGGGCCCGATCTGGGCTCGCAGGCCCACAACAGCCGACGGGGTGGTGGGGAGCTGGTGGGCGATGTGGCGGCCGCAAATTGGCTGGAGGGCGGTGGTGGACATGTCCGGCGACGCGATGATGAGAAGGCTAGGGTTTTGCCTGAAATTTGTTGAGGGAGAGACTTATTTATAAATAGAGGGAGCTGGGAGAGGGCTTATGAGGTGCGGTTTTCGCCCACACGATCGTGATCCAACGGCGAAGAGCATGGATGGGGTTTAGATGGGCTAGTGGGCTGTTGTGGAGGGGTGCTAGGCTGCAAGGAGAAAGGGGTCCGACGGTTAACACAGTTAACCGTTGGGGCATCAAACGACCTACAAATGGAACGAAATTTGACAGGCGGCCTACCGGTGATATACCAAGGCCACTCGACAAATCTCGGCCCATTCCGAGAACGTTTTTCTCCCGCTCACCAAACGAGATCTGGAAGGTGCGGCGGGTGCATGTGAGAGTGCCGGATTCAGAACAGACAACAGAGAGAATTAGGAGACCCGAACGAATGCAGGTTTTGAAAAACCTGCAGATGAAATGCACATGACGACATGGCAAGGTGCAACACGCAATCGAATGACATGGCAATGACGGCGAATAACTGGAAGACACCTGGCGCATCAGTCTCGGGGCGTCACACAACAATTTTTTAGGGTAGAGTATTCAACCTAAATTTATAGATTCGACACAAGGGGAGCCAAAGAATATTTGAAAGTATCAGCAGCTGAGATGTCAACTGAACCACACCTGAAAATTAAATATCTGCAGCAAGGTGGTCGGTACCAAAGTAGTGTGATAATTTTGATAGTAGTGGTAATAACAATAGTAACGGTAACAGTGATAGCAATGATTTTGTAGCAAGTGTAACAGTAACAGCAGTAGTAGTAACTTAGCAAGAGCAATATGTACAAAATTCGTAGGCATTAGATCAGTGAATTTGTTGGATGATACATATAACAGTTATAACCTAAAGCGATACAAAACTAGCTTCAGTTCATAAATATAATGTAGGCATGTATTCCGTAAATAGTCATACGTGCTTATGGAAAGAACTTGCATGAGATCTTTTCTCCTACCCACCTGTGGCAGCGGGGTCCATAAGGAAACTAAGGGATATTAATGCCTCCTTTTAATAGAGAACCGGAACAAAACATTAACACATGATGAATACACGAACTCCTCAAACTACGGTCATCACCGGAAAGTATCCCAACTATTTTCACTCTGGAGTTTACGGATCATAACATGTAATAGGTGAATATGACTTGCAAGATCAGATCTAGAACATAGATATAATGGTGAAAACAAAAACGGTTCAGATCTGAAATCATGGCACCCGGGCCCAAGGTGACAAGCATTAAGCATGGCAAAATCATAACAACATCAATCTCAGAACATAATGGATACTAGGGATCAAGCCCTAACAAAACTAACTCGATTACATGATGAATCTCATCCAACTCCTCATCGACCAGCGAGCCTACAAAGGTATTACTCACTCCCGGTGAGGATCATCATGGAATTGGCGGTGAAGGAGGGTTGGTAATGACGAAGATCGAAGATCCCCCTCTCCGGAGCCCTGAACGGACTCCAGATCTAGCCTCCCGATGAAGAACAGGAGGTGGCGGCGGCTCCGTATCATGAAACACGGTAATTCTTCCTCTCTTATTTTTCTCTCCTAGTATGGGTATTTAAGGAGTTGGAGATAGGGTTTGCGGGGCCACCAAGTGGGCACAATCCACCTGGTCGCGCCTGGAGGGGGGCGTCCTGGTGGGTTGTGCTCACCCAGGGCCCCCCCTCCGGTGGTTCTTGGCTCCAGTATTCTTTATATACTCTGGAATAATTCTCCAAAAAAATTGGGTCCATTCCGAGAACTTTTATTTCTGCACAAAAACAACACCATGATAGTTCTGCCAAAAACAACGTCAGTCTGGGTTAGTTTCATTTAAATCATGCAAATTAGAGTCCAAAACAAGGGCAAAAGCGTCCGGAAAAGTAGATATGGTGAAGACGTATCAGCGACGACGACGACATCCACAAGAGGCTACGATAACGACAACATGTACACACGACGACAATGCGATGCAACGTGTGTTAGACTCGTGGATCTCTGGCAATGTATACATTCTAAATGTACGTATTAGAATATACAGATGAATACATAAATATTTGACTGCGGGCATGTATTGTACACAATTTTAAAAAATCAGTAAATACATAGTGGTGGCGTGGGAGGCTATGTAAATGTTGTTATTACTTGTGTATAATGGTGACGTGCTATGCATGTGCACGCCATTGCTATTTGACATAGTGGTGGCGAGCTATGCATGTGCACACCATTGCTATTTGATATAGTGATGGCATGCTATGCATGTGCACGCCATTGCTATTTGACATAGTGATGGTGTGACGAACAATGCCACACCATCAGTATGTAAAATACCAATGGCGTGGGGCCCGACGCCATCAGTATTTTTTTAACAATGGCGTCATATTAGTGACGTGGACCTCCTATGCCAGCAATGTGGTTTTTGGCACACCGACACTATCATTTTCTACACTAGTGAACAATTGCCCGAATAAAAACATAGAAAACATTTATTATTTTAGGCAAGATTTTGTATCCAATTTTGCTACCATGGAATCATCTATGAGGCAAAGACCTCCTTATGATGCCATGGTAGCAAAATAGGATCAATGCAACATTTTGTAGCCTAAGATGGTGCCACGATTCTATTTTGGGCTACAAAAATCAAATCTGGCATTACTAGCATAGGATCATAATCTAAACAGACCACATGTTCAACATAATTAACTACCACACAGTACATACACCGTAGCAATTCTGAAACACAAGGTACTTAATAATACAACCATATATAGTACTTCCTCCATCCCATAATGTAAGACGTTTTTTAACACTACACTAGTGTTAAAAACATCTTACATTATGGAACGAAGGGAGTACTTAACAAATACAACCATAATCAAAAGAGACATGCATGTTCGACTCTCTAAAGACACTTACTCGTCACCCACCCATTAGCGATGGTATGTAGAAAAAGGGCACGACATGCATGTCCTAGGTGGAGCACACCAATTATCTTGTCTCCAAGCTCCATTAAGTCATAGAGGTCGCAAATCTTCCACCCATTGACGACAAGGCGTCCATCTTCTAGCGATGTCGAGTGGGTGCATGTTATGCGATACGGGGTTGCCGATCTTCATGGAGGATCTGCTTGATGAAACGAATCAACGTCACATGAAGGGTAAGAAGGAAACCCTCAATCCCAGCCAACAATGCTGTTGGGTAGAGAGAAGTAGTGCAACCTAACAAGACCGAAGCCAACTATTGCATATGCAACAACCAACAAGTATTCATCCAACCACACTCTTAGTTTCCAATCCACTCAACCACACAAGAAGTTGGAAGCACGAACTGGTCACTGACTCAACGACTACTATTGTAAAATCACAAAGTGAGTTTACCCAAGACTACAAGAGCTAAGCAGGAAGTGAACTTTCAAACAAGATTCTGGTAGCACTTAGCTAACCTATGTTGAAATCAAATTGAGCATTAATGTCCAAGAGCTAAAGTAGAAGTGGAGGATGGGGTATTTATACTAGGAACAATCCCCCTAGCTTAGGTGTGAAACTAGTCCAAAAGAGGGGCTCAAATTCATACTAACCAGCTGGAAAAGGGAGCAAACCATGGAGCCTCACACAACATTTAGTGTTGTGGACAACTTGCATTGGAACTCTCATATCCTTTGATCCAGGACCCCAAATGACGCACAATTTGCTTTTTTTCTGAAAGTAGAGTTCATATGTTGTCCATTTTGGCCTTCCACACATGCTAGATACTCATATATTCATGCGACATGATGCAACAAGTTATGGAAAGAATTATGGAACTGTGTGTGCAATAGTAGATGGTTGAGATGTCTTGCTATTCATACCTGAAGTGTCACCAAAACATGCTTACATCAAAGGTGAAACTTGCTTTCTTCAGAATTATTGCAAGGGTTGCAGAACTTGTTTTGTCATGAGCTGAAAGTTGATGCTTATCCTCAACATTGTACCTGAGCAAAGCCAGCACACAAGATTTAGGTAGTATACAGTTCTCATGAATATTTGAATTATGATCAGCTAGGAGCGCATTGTAACCGAGATTTATCATGCGAAGATGACAAACAAGGTGAACTGGGGACGTCCTCATCATTATATCTGTCTCGTCATAGACAATAACTCCCATATCACCACTATGCTAGGCCTGCATTGCCAAGGCACCACACGTCTGGTGAGTTCCTATTGCAAGAACACAATTGGTAAGCACTATATATATGTATATATTAAATTTAAAAATAATACATGAATAAGTTGATAGATAATGAGCTAATATCACTGGTGGTGCCTAAACTTGCCCTGGATGTTCAGTTTGGTGCCTCAACTTGTAAAATACACGTAATGAGTGCTAAAACTTGGCAATTTGGTTCAAATACGGTGCCAAACACGTTTGTCTACGGATTTGCTGCTGAGTGGGCTTGACAACGTGGCGTGGGGCGTGTGCCGCTGGAGAGGCGTGTGCCCATGCCGCCGCTGGCCTTTTTCCAAAATAACCCTTGGACTAATGTTTCTCGCTTAGAAAAGCTCCTGGCTCGGCGGGATAGGGCAGCCCGCACAACTTTTTCCATATCACCTCATGTTTCGTTGCATCTGGCAAATCGGTACATGCCTGTTTGTCTGCCTCGAGCGCTCCTCCTCCTCTGTCTCTCCCTTCTGATCGTGCGAAGGCGCCGCCCCCGTGGATCGTGGCGATCGCATTGATCGCCGCCGGCGAGGATGTCGGAGCCCCGTCGGCGTGCTCCTGGAGATGCAGCCCCTCCTTACGGTGAGAACCACCTCGCCTTTCTCGACCCAACTTTCCCGTGTTCACGGTAGGGTTAAGATTGCTTTCGCCTTCTGTTAAAAGCCTGCAATTTCTAAGTTTTTGGTGTGCGCTGATGTTTGGTAGATGATTATGAGTTAAAACCCCTATGCGCAATGACTCACAGGCTTTTCAAACTAGGGTTTATATGAGAGGGTTTGGTCGGGTTAGAAGGGTCTTTATTTGGCTAATTTTGGTGACGAAGAAGAATCTGAAGTGAGGGCATATAAACATTACTTAAGATTTGCTTGTGTTAGAACGATTAGGTTATCTGAAAAAGAAAGTACGTTTGCTGAAATTTTGGACAGTGGGTTCTCTGAATATTTCGACAGTAGCTTTATCTGAATCTTTCTATAGTACCTTAACTGAACATGTGGATAGTAGTTGAACTGAATTTTTGAACAAATGCAGGTCAGCAATGCTACATACTGTTGGAAATAAAACTATAGAATTAATGTAGTAGGAGAACAACATTGCTGGCAAGTACCCAAACAACATTGATGCATTTTTTGAACTCCACTCAAACTGAATTTAGTTTGAGTGAACTATTTGTACTGTATTATGAAGTGCTGCATACTGTTGAAAATGTATTGTTGTTAACTAAAATTATCTTACAGCTCCTCAACTGAATTTTAATTTCAGATGCTTTTGATGGTCTTTTCTCGGTTGAGATACATCACAAAGGTTTCTTTTGTGGAACTGACAACAACAACACCTACATGGATTATGAAGTTGCATGGTTTGACAACTGTGATAGTGATACATGGTCCTTGTTATGGATTGATGACTTTTTGCAGCAGCTAGGTTATGACAGAGATTGTTTGAAGCTTGATGTGTACTGGTGTCAGCCTGGAAAGACATTGGTTGATGGGCTAAGAAATTTGACATGTGATGCAAATATCCTTGCAATGATAACAACAACTACAGAGCACAAGAACTTGTTACTGATTGTAGACCATGGAGAGAGATTTGACAGTGCTCTCAGAGATGATATTTTACTTGATGGAGTTCCTGTACTTTCAAAGGTCATTACTCCAGGAAAAGAAAGCAAGGGAAAAGAGCAATATAGCTGTCCCGAGGAGAGAAGTGTGCCAAATAAGAGGAGGTCTAGGAGGTTTTTTGGGGAAGGTTCATCCTCAGGTTGTGCTGATGAAGAATTGGAGGAAGAAGATGGAGTAAATGCAGCTGAATTAGAGACAGATGAGGATTTCTATGATAGTGACTATGACATAGAAGATGGGGATGACGATCACGACAACTGCTATGTCAAGTGGAAGAGGTAGGAGGAGGGGTGTTACTGAAGATATTCTAGAGGATGTGCCTCAATCCAGCCACCAAACAAGTGATAATACAAAGAGGCAGGAAGAGGCAAGCTAGAGGAGGTGGTAGAGGAAATGCTACAGGAGGTGGGAGGGGAAATGCTACAAGAGGTGTAATTTTTGTTGAAATCTACAAGTCAGCAAGAATGAAATTGTTGTCATTTGTTATCAGTTCTAATTTTCTCAATTGTCATGCTTGCAGGAAATGGAAGGACAAGAGGAGGAGGTGCAAGAGGAAATGGTGGAAGAGGAACTCTATATGACAATGGAGGAAGGACTGGACCAGGGGCTGGATTCTGGAACTTGATGTTTGGACCTGATTCAGATAGGTCACATGTGGCAGCAGAGGAAGAGCCAATCACACAAAATGCACCAAGAGGGGATGAGTGGGATGATGACTTCATGCACATGTAGATGCCCATCATGGATGCAGAAGTTCATGACTGAACTTTATGGAATGCAACTAAGTTCACCAATGAACTTGGTCTATTTGTTTAGAGGCCTATTTTGATGTAATGAACATGTCAGTTTACACGTACTGCACTTAAGTATGTTGGCATGCGGCACTTTCAGTATGTTTTATAGCTCCAGTGTTATGTTCATGTACTGTCAAATTCTAGTCTTGAAGTGTTATCTGAATCTGCTGTCATTCTTGCTGTTAAAATTCTTTCTTGCCGTTAAAATTCAGTGTAACTGTGTTACTGATGATTAGTTTCTCATGCTGTCAGAATTTATAAGTTTATGTGTTATTGGAGAACAGTTTATGATGCTGTTAAATTCCAGTGATTATATTGTTCACATTGAACATGTTGCAAAAAATATCCAGTTCTTCCGATGCTGTCAAATTCTAGTGATTATATTGTTCACAAACTGAACATGTTACAAAAAATTCCAAAAAAGGGTGTCATAGGATTCGAACCCAGGACCTGGGTGTGCAAGTCTTGTGCTAGTAGCTAGTGGGACAGTCAGAGACAACTGATGATTTAGCCTTCTACTATGTACTTAACACTATATTCAGTATCCAGTGCGGTCGACCCTGTCCCGCCGAGCCAGGGGCTTTTCCGTGAGAAATGTTAAAGAGAGGGTGTTTTCTGGAAAAAAGACAACGGGCACGCCTCTTCAGTGGCTAACAAGGGGCCCCACGCCACGCTGTCAAGCCCAGTCAGCAGCGAATCCGTAGACAAACGTCCTTGGCACCGTATTTGAACCAAATTGCCAAGTTTTAGCACTCATTACGTGTATTTTACAAGTTGAGGCACCAAACTGAACATCCAGGGCAAGTTTAGGCGCCACCAGTGATATTACCTCATAGATAATACAGTTCATATTAGGAGTGGCTTCTCGACATTGCTCTTGTTCAAGGTATGCACGAATTGCACAAATGAGACATCGTACATGCCAACATTGTACTCCTGAACAAGTGTCTCAACCACATCCAACTCTTGCCAAGAAAGCGTCATGCGTGCAGTGACATGCCTCGTGTCCACAATTCTATGAGTTTCGAAGGACCCCATGAAGTAAGTTGTCCAAATTACATGTAATCAAGGGTCTTGTTACAATAGGTAATATAATACAAAGGTTGCTCATTCAATCTATTTATGGTCATGAAAACTTACACGGGGTATCACTGGATCGTTGGGCAAGCGTACCATGATGTCAAGTTCGGGGTGGTGGAGAATGTGTATCTCGATGCTCGTCCCCGCATCAAGCATCTATGTGTGGCAAATCCTCCCAAACCGGGGCAATAGAAAATAAGGTTTGATCTTCATTCTTGATCATAACCCGTAAGTTCAATCCATTTTTCATTCCAAGATGACCCTCAACCATCATATATTGACGAATTAGAACCTGCGACATTCAGAATTTCACGACTTGCAAAACAAGGGATGATCTAAACAAAGTTAAAGAGGAATAAAATTAGATCATAGTTTGTTGGCCGTATCTATGCAGGCAAAGGCTTATGAAATCATCAATTCTTACAAAACATAATTTCTTTTGCCTGAAATACTCTCCAAGCACAAGAAAGAATTGATTGTTCTTCATCCAAGTTTGCCCGAGTTCAACATATGCATCTTCCCCGTCTGTGGCCACACGTCGGGCACACTAGGTTCAATGGCCGAGCTAGAAAACCCGCTTGAAAAAACCGAAGTTTTTTTGGGACAATGAAAAAAAAACCCGAAGTAAACCGCTCCCTCGCGGCTCCTAGGCCAGCCCACTACAGGCCCGCGTGCCGCGTTTCCTTTTTTTGTTTGCGGGGTCGCGTGCTGCGTTTCCTTTTTTTTGTTTGCGGGGTCGCGTGCTGCGTTTCCGATCCCCTTCCTCCTCTCCCTTCGTTTTCTGCTCCTCCCCCGCAACAAATCTTGTCGCTTCGCCGCCGGCACAAGCGATCGGAGCAGCGGCCCGTCGGCAGCGATGGGGGACCACGAGGCGCGCGGTGACGACACGGAGAGGAAGGCGGATAAGAAGCTCTCCGGCTGGGGGCTCTTCGGCTCCAAGTACGAGGACGCCGCCGACCTATACGATAAGGCCGCCAACTTTTTCAAGCTTTCGAAGAACTGTGAGTTCACGACGCCTCCGTTCTTTCCCATTCCTACCGCGCCGTCCCCGATCGGCGGATTCTTTTGCCCCCAATTTCACTACGCTCTCTTCCCTCTACACGGGCAAGATCTGCCGGTCGATCTGGGCAGGATCCTGGCCGGCGACCCGCTGGGGTTAAAATGAGTTTTTTGGGCTGTGGATCTATTATTGTGCCGCGTAATCTGGTGTTATTGTTAGTCAGTGAACCGTGTTTAGATTATTGACGCCCAATTCTCTTGTGCCGATCTCGAGTTTGAGGGGAGGGAGCTGTTTGATAGTTTCGCTTGAGGAGGCTACGGAATTGATTGTGCGGTGCGGTTTGGTTTGATTTCCAACTCTTTTTATAAGGTTCCATGAGCGGGATCTGGTGGACTTATCCCACATGTATATACATATGTTGGCGCTCTCTTTCTAGTTCAGGTCAGGTTCTTAGTTGTCTACTTTTACTAGCTAAATACCGTGCGTTGCTGCGGGATGAAACAATATCGAAGAGTGGTGGCGTGTGAAAGATTGTCCTTGGCCATGGTGGCTGTGACGATGTTGGTGACTGCCAGCTCCTGCCCGGAGAAGGGTGGCGAGATGAGAGGTGAGGTTGGGTTTTAGATCCGATCCTGGGGTTGTCGCTCGAACCAACCACCCAGGTCTCCTTGTGCTCTGTCACACGCCAACAGCGGAAGGGGACGCTAGTGTGTCATGCCGCCTGCTGATTGATGGGTAATAAGCGTTGTTGCGCGACCTAGCACGGCCGCCTGTGCAGGCAGCCGGGGCGCCAGACAGTGTCATCGTGGGGGAGCCACCTTTGTTTCCGTGGTCGATGAGGCACCTGTGTCTGTGGTTGATGAGCAATTAGTGCATAGCCGTCGGAGCCGACCATAAAGTAGTAGAGGGAGATGTGGTGGTGGCGTAGAAGCCCTAGCGTAGAAACACTTGCTGCTGCCTGATCTATTGATTATTTAGATGGAAAGCCTAATTCTGTTATACGTAGACAAATCGGTTGGCATACTTTGGTGCGTGAGAAAAACAACAATGGGTGAAGTTATTCCCTCCTTTCGGGATTATAGGGTCGGCGAGCCATGAAGCAGCTCCCCTTTTTATTACTCCCTCCGATCCATAATAAGTGTCGCAACCTTAGTTTAAAACTGCGACACTTATTATGGGTCGAAGGGACCTTAGTTTAAAACTGCGACATTTATTATGGATCAGAGGGAGTTAGACTGCTGGAAAAAACCCCTATTTAAGCAGACCTATTAATTAATGGCTCGGTTTCCAAATAGATTCGTCGCAAAACATCTTAAACGGACCTAATTAACTGTACATCTAATTAACTGTCTAGCTGATAAATTGCATTAATGGCTTGTTTTCAAAATTGATTCGGCGTTCAGTTTCCAGATTGTTTTCGCATTAATGACTGCAGGGGACGAAATAAACGACGTACAAACTCCCCTTAAATAGTAGAGATTCCGACTAGGGTTGCAAGTTCTGTTGTCTTGTGTCTATATAGGTCTGGTTGGCTTCAACTTTAAGTTGTGTCATTGGAAGCATTGGGGCTTAGTTACCGGATTCCGGGGAATGGGTTTTGAATCCAGATCGGGGTTTGAGACCCCTCCGGTTTGCATCCGATTTGCCCTTGAAGTGTCGATTCATACCATGATTTGTCAATCAGAAAAGTTGAATCCCAGACGCCAACTAAACAGTTTCCAAGTGTATCTCTGAAGCTCAGCCCTTTGCTTGGCCCAATGTACTGCCGTGCTTCGCTGTGGTCACCCAGCTGCAGGCGCCTTCAGGGAGAAAAGAATAGGCGATTTGCTGGGAGGAGCTGAGGGGCAACCCAAGCCCGTCCCCGCGGGTAAACCTGCACCAGCACTAGCAGCACACTACACAATATCAATTTAGACTTTGGACTAGGCTAGGTTAGGTTTTTTGGGGGCCTTTGGGCTCGGTTGCTAGGGGTTCAGGTGTTTATTGGGCATGCCTGCTCGGGCAGCTGGAAATTTCCAGTTAGATGGGCAGGAGCTAGGGTTTAAGGTGCCCAGTAGTCAGATTTAGACGGGTAAGGCGGGTAACACTGTCCCATCCCCGTCCATGTCCCATCTGCTGGGTAATACATTTGGCCCATCCCTGTCTCGTAATAGAGAGGCTGTTTGGATTGACGCCCGAGGCTGGCAAGCCAAAATATCGGCGTTGACCGGGCACATGGGTGTCGTTTGGATCGAAACCAATTCTTTGGCGTGCCCTGACTACCTTCAGCTTTCTAGTTCATTTTTTTGCCAACTATCGGTCAGGGCATGGGCGGCAAAAAGCAGCGCCAATATTTTGGCTCGCCTATGCATTGGCGGGGTCAGCGTGGGCGATATCCAAACAGCCCCAGAGTAATTACCCGAGGGGACACAGGTAACGGGTAGTTGCAGTAAAGCATGGATGCGGTGGTAGGTTGCAGTCAAGCATGGATGCGGTGGTAGGTTGCAGTCAAGCATGGATGTGGTGGTAAGTTGCAACTCTACATATGTTGAGTAGCAGCGGCTGGAGTAAGCAGGATGTGAGGCAGCTGGATGAGAGTCACGATTAGGCCCTAAGGTTGTTGGTGGGCTAGAATATTCTCTGCTATTTCCTGAGTATTATACTCCACTGAAAAGAGTATTTATGTATCGATATGCATACTGGTGGCGAATATCGAATCGAATATAGTGGGTTTGCGAACCTTAGCTCTGATTCGCGAAACAGAGATGTATACCCCCTAGCGAACCAGATTTGTATGAGGTAGTAACTTGCAAACCATGAACCCAGCGAATCACTAATTGAGTAACTATCCTATATATTGGAGTATGACTACTGCCCTTGTTCTGCATTTCCGAGTTTGTTTAATGGCTTAGTGTCTAAGCACTCATCCCTTTATTCTATCGATGTTGCTACCAACTTGGTTTGCAGGGAACAGAGCTGCATCTGTGTATATCAAGATTGCTAATTGCCATCTGAAGGTTGGTTTGGTTATCTGAGTTATCAGTTTTGTCATCTTGATCAATGGTGCAATTTCAGTGAGATGTTTATGTTGCTTATTGCCATGCTTGACAGGGTGATAGTAAGCATGAAGCTGCCTCAGCTTATGTGGAAGCCGCAAACTGCTACAAAAAATTCTCACCTCAGGGTATTTCTTTCTACAATTTACCGCACATGATACATATCCTTCGCCTTTAAACATTCTTCGATTCTGTACTTTTTTTCCTTACCTCATGTCATCAGAACCAGCGTGATCCAATTTTGCTGCACTTCTTCTGATTTAATAACAACTCTCTTCCATTAAACTGGATCAGCTTTGGACCAGTTATTTATACTTCTACCAGTTACCACCATTCTCAAAGCCATTGAAAGGAAGTTCTATCTAACCTCAGTCAACTTGATTAACTACAAAAATAAACAAGGGAATGAATCGTGCCAACTGCTAAGGACATAAAGTACTTAGTGATTTTATGCAAACTTAGCTGTTTATCCAGTCCCAGTCATTGTCCTAATTGTATTTGACGATATCGTGGTATCAGCTGGCTGCTGATACTGTGTATAGACCGATATACCAGTAGTATCGACCGATATCCCAGTCACATCCTTTTTTGGGTGGCCTGACTGATATGCGTCTGATATATGATATTTTGAACTTCTCCCAATGAATTTATAATTCATCAAAGCAAATGTTTGTTAGAAGGAGTACAGTCTTTGAGAGCTTTGTAGTATTGAACATAACTTATCATCGGTGTGCTGAACTGTGTAATTTGGAGTTAGGGAAATCTTACTAGTTTTAGTAGAAAAAAGTTTTACACCTCATGAAAAGGTACGACCATCCTAAGGAGCTTCCAACTAACCAAGCCACTGGTATACCAAACCGAGCCAAAGTATTGCATCTCTAAGATTGGAATCTTGAAAACATTTGAAACTAGGGAAATATAAATTTCATTTTTGTTGCATATATCATTCATTATGTGTGCTGTTTAATGTTCCCTGTAACTTCTTTTATTCTTATTCCATCTTTCTCATTTAGCTTCTACAAATGTTTCCATTTTATGCAGAAGCTGCGCAAGCGCTAGACCAGGCTGTTAATCTTTTTCTGGAAATTGGTAGATTGAGCATGGCTGCAAGATACTGCAAGGTAAATCCTTCCTTTCAATCAATCTTTATCATTGCATGAAGACTTATTTCAGCAGGAGAGAGATCTCATTTTTGTGCATTTTCAGGACATTGGTGAGATTTATCAGCAAGAGCAAGATTTGGAGAAGGCTTCAGATTACCTAGAAAGGGCCGCTGATCTTTTCGACAGTGAAGGACAGACATCTCAATCAAACACCATTAAGCAGAAAGTTGCAGAAATTGCTGCGCAGTTGGAACAGTAAGACTACTTTCATGTGCTGTTAGCTTGATACAAGTCAGAACCTGGAACAATTGGTTTCAGAGTTCAAGGTCAGCTTCTGCGATAGTCTTGCAGATTTGCCCAGAAATTTATGCTTCTTGAATTAGCATACTTCTCAAATTTATGCTTCATGAGCATGTCTTTTTTGTTCTAGCCTTCTAGGTTGTGGGTATTAATCTATCTGGTATCCTCATTTGTTCACTTCTGTTATGATACTCTGGGGTGCCTATATATATATTTTACGTCCCGCAAATTTGTTCTTACACTGGAAGTCAAAGGAGAATGTAAGAAAATGTATATCTTGATGAATAGCATTACTATATGTCTTTGCCACCTGGGGCCTATACCACCCCTCCAGCTTCCGTTTGATCATGTTTTGAGATCCGTGTAGCATCTTTTAGGTTTGCCATTGATTAATTTTTCGTTTTTCTAATTGCACCAAGATGAGTTCATTCACTGAGTAGTAACAAAATGCAATGTTGATTATGTGTATACGCATCGATCCATTTTGGGGGGATCTTATTTGAGTTCATGGGGATTTTTTTTAGGGAATCTAAGTCTTACTCATGAACCAACTTTTTTGTATTATTATAGAAACTTATGAAGTTATATCATTTTTGTACATCTGTGTTGAGTTTAATTAGATGGTTTAAGTATTAATGATTTTGAGATTTTGATACCAATAGTCTGACACATGCTCTGCTTGAATATATTAGTGTGATCATTAGCATGCTTCATTAATTGAATCCCGATAGAGAAAAGACGATAGCATAGTGGTCGCACAGATCACGAGGCATGCATTTAACGGAGATAAAATGGGGTGGCACGTTGATATATATATGCGTGTGGAAGTTAGCTATCCACGTGCCAGAACCATGAGTTGGTTTTGAGATCTTATGGGTTTCAGCTCTAGCCTAACCCAGCTTGTTTGGGACTAAAGTATCCAACAAATATTTGTAGATGTAAATATATTACTAGTGTTTTTTTTTTCAAACGACAGCTTCAATAGAGACCCGAGTGAGTACTCCCTCCGTCCGGTAAAAAATGTACGTTTGGCTTCAATATTTGTCCACAAAAGAGTGTACTTCTATTTTCCCAATGCACTTTAAAGTAGAAAAAATACCTCTCTCATCACACGGTAATCAAGACCAACAACAATCTACGCATGGTCTTCTTAATTTCTACATGCACTTAGCTCATTGGGGGTTGAGTAATTAAAGAGGAGAGAGATGGTGGCTTGCACCTTTCCAATGCATTTTTTGCTTCACTCCATAATTTGTCCTAAAATCTCTAGATGTACACTCTTCACCGGACAGAGGGAGTATGTATTTAACTCGCACTGTGTCACTACAACATTCAATGCTATCTCTCATGCCAATTTCTATGTTTTAGGTACCCAAAGGCAACTGAGATTTTTGAAGAAATTGCTCGTCAATCAATTAACAACAATCTGCTGAAGTATAGTGTCAGAGGCATCCTCCTTAATGCAGGGATCTGCCAACTATGTAGAGCTGATGCTGTTGCTATACAAAATTCATTGGAGAGATACCAGGTGTATATTGCTCTGTTGAAATCTCAACCAGTTATTTTCTGCCATTGCTTTATTTCTAAAGTTGTCTTACCATTTGCAGGAAATCGACCCGACTTTCTCAGGAACTCGTGAATACAAACTTTTAGCTGTATGATACAACATTTATTTGCCTTTCCGTTGCAACACTTGCCCCTTTTGATCATTGCATTTCCTTGCTTTAATAGTAAAAATTGTATCCATTGGTTATCATGAAGTATAGTGATAGTTATCTAGGATTTTGGGTTTTTATTGTAGGATCTTGCTGCATCAATGGATGACGGAGATGTTGCCAAATTTACTGATGCCATCAAGGAATTTGACGGCATGACACGCCTGGTATGTTGTAGTGTACTCTGGTTTTTAGTCTTACCCATTGGTGTGTCATTTATATGGCAAAGGCATGCTGCAAGTTGATAAAAATAAACAACTCATATGCCATTCATTCGACTGAAACTACAACTTATATCTTGGTAAGGTGTGTGGTTGTGTATATTTGGAGTGACTGCATTTGTTGTTCAGGATCCTTGGAAAACGACACTGCTGCTGAGGGCAAAGAATGAGCTGAAGAAGCAAGAGGACGATGAGGATGATCTAACCTAAGCCTTATTGTAAAAATTCTTTCATGCTTCAACATGGTGTGATTTATGCCTCTATTTCGTCTTGGAGGTACATATAATGGGCATAATGAAGATCCACCTTTTGGTTGTATAGAACTTCATTTTGAAGTACCATATCAGGTGTCGTGTGTCATTTGTTCTTGTCATGACTTGGTTTTCCGTCCGAATGAAAATACCATAGCACGCTGTTGCTGCTATCCTTCTGTAACATGTTCTATTTCGCCCTCATTAATGACTTTGCTATTTTCCAATGATTGCTGTCTGTGGAACGCACATGCATCTCTGACACTAGGAATGTAAACGGCATCTACCGAAAACGTAAACTGTTTGGTTAGTCGAGTGTAATGTTACTGTTATGACTGGCATATTAGGGGTTTAGCCCAGTGAGTTGTGGCTAAGTTATCTTGTGGAATTCTTCTGGCCTGGGACGAGGCAGTAACAAGGCTATCCAATCCACACTATCAAAACAACTCGCTCACGGCGCTTGTAAAGTCGTCGGGGGCCGTACACTATCAAAACAACTCGCTCACGGCGCTTGTAAAGTCGTCGGGGGCCGTGGAGTGGTGGATGACGTGTGTATGGTCCGCATGAGGATGTGGCCAAAGTGAAGTTCTTGCAAGAGCTTGCAGACATCATGGAGTTGCACGCAGGGCCGTGGCTGATAGCAGGAGACTTCAACTTAATTGCGAAGCAGGAGGACAAGAGCAATGACTTAATTAAGAGAAGAATATTAGCAAGGTTTCGGGCGAGGCTGAATAGACTTAAAATGAAGGAGTTGTACCTCAATGGGCGCCGGTACACATGGTTGAATGAAAGGCAGGATGCAACCCTTGAGAAGATTGACCATGTTTTTGTCTCTAATGATTGGGATGCTGCGTTCCCGGCTTATTTCTTATCTGCCCTTGGGACGGCGATCTCGGATCATTGCCCTTTAATGCTAGACATGAATGTGGAGATTGGGATGCATAAACGCTTCAAGTTTGAGGCATTCTGGGTCAAGGCGCCAGGTTTTATGGAGACAGTGCAGAGATCTTGGGACTCAACGCCAGCAGCGTCCAATGACTATGTTACGCTGCACAATAAATTGAGGGCCACGGCAAAAGCCTTACAAAGTTGGAGTGATCGTTGGATTGGCAATGTCAAGTTGCAGATTGCCATTGCCATGGAAGTGATTTTGAGGCTGGATGTGGCAATGGACTCTAGGGCTCTTTCGGACATGGAAAGGGAGATGAGGAAGACGTTGAAACAAAAACTTCTGGGGCTATGTTCTTTGGAACGATCAATTGCAAGACAAAGGTCGAGATTGTTACACCTAAAGGAGGGGGATGGAAACACAAGACTTTTTGATAACAGGCGAGCCATAGGCAGAGGAAAAATGTGATACGATCGGTTAGATACAATGGGAGGCTGTATACGGGACATGAGGAGGTTGCCTCTGCGGTGGATGCGTATTATGGACAGGCTTTCGGCTATTGGGAACAGCGGGAGCACACCCTAAATCTGGATCAGCTGGATCTTCCACGTCGGGACTTGTCGCACTTGGAGGAGCCATTCACGTTAGAAGAGGTGGAGAACGTGGTAAAGGCCATGCCCTTGGACAAGGCACCAGGGCCGGATGGCTTTACGGGGAGGTTTTACGCTGTGTGCTGGCACATTATCAAAGTGGATTTCATGAAGCCATGGACTGCGTGTACCGTGAGGATATGAGGGGAATGGCTGCAATCACTAAATCCCTTGTGCCTCTCCTGCCGAAGAAGGAAGGTGCGTTGGAGGTGGGAGATTTCAGGCCGATAAATCTTGTGCATGGTGCTATCAAAATCTTTGAAAAGGTTCTCTCGACTAGGCTTGCGGTGGATCTTCCGAACCTGGTGGGAAACCATCAAAGCGCGTTCGTGAAGGGAAGGTCGCTGCATGATAATTTCATGCTCGTTTAGTGTATGGCATGATGGCTGCATGCGTTGAGGAGTCCTGCGGTGCTGCTCAAGTTGGACATATCTAAGGCTTTTGATTCGGTGCAATGGCCTTTTCTATTGGAAGTAATGCAGCAACTTGGTTTCGGCCCCATGTGGAGAGCGTGGATATGTGGAATCTTAGCCACATCAACTACAAAAGTAATGGTGAATGGTGAACCAGGGGAAACTACCTACAACTGTAAGGGGATGAGGCAAGGCGATTCCCTCTCTCCTATGCTGTTCATCCTCACTATGGAGCCACTTCAGAGGTTGTTCGAGGTAGCTATGCACCGAAGGGTGTTGGAACCATTGGCTGCGAGGGGCATGAAGCAAAGGCTGTCGATATATGCGGACGATGTGGTCTTGTTCGTAAAGCCACGGCTGGTGGATTTGGAAGCTTGTAGGGCAATCTTGGCCTTGTTTGGGGAAGCCTCTGGTCTGCGAATTAACATGACAAAATCTACAGCCCTGCCGATTAGGTGTACGGAGGAGGAGATTGCTTTGGCCGCGAATGAGCTGGAATGCCCGGTTGGGGCCTTCCCAATCAAGTATCTGGGATTGCCTCTTGCTCTAAGGAAACAATCCGCTGCACAGCTACAGTACCTGGTGGACAACATGGCGAGCCGCTTGCTTAAGTGGAAGGCCGCGCTAATGCCGCAAAGTGTGGAAGGCTGACGCTTGTCTTGTCAGTGTTGTGTGCCATGCCGATACATGCGATGATGGCTCTGGAGCTGCCAATGAAAACGATTATGGCGATGAACAAAGTGTGCAGAGGGTTCTTATGGTGTAACAAGGAAAAGGCCAACGGGGGCAATTGTGTCGTTGCATGGGAGACTGTGTGTGCGCCCAAGTGGGCGGGTGGCCTTGGTATCCCCAATTTGCGCTGGATGAATTCGGCGATGCAGGTGCGGTGGCCATGGCTATCACGTGCAGATGGGAGCAGACCTTGGAGTGAGTTCAAAATACAAGTGCCGGCCGAGTCCATGCAAGTTTGCCAAGCTGCTTTGAGGGTCAACATCAGGAATGGAGAATCCACCCTGTTCTGGGAAGATAGGTGGCTAGATGGATTGAAGATGCAGGAAATGGCTCCAGACTTGTACAGGAGGATTCCGAAGAGAGTTCGTCGGGCTAGGATGGTTGGGCAAGTGGCAGCCAATGGGCGGTGGGCGATGGACATCGACCCGGATTTAGATGCAGCATCGCTGCAGCAGTTCCTCCAGATTTGGCCGAGGGTCGCGGCATGGGAGCCTTTGCCAGGCGAGTAGGATGAGTTCACTTGGACTTGGGATGCGAGTGGGCAGTTCTCGGTGCGCTCGACGTATGCAGCCAGGTTTTGGGGTCGGGAGGTGGTTCCCACGGCGAAGCTGACTTGGAAGTGCCAGGCACCTTTGCAATGTCGTTTCTTTGCATGGCTGGTCCTGAAAAACAGGTGTTGGACTTCAGATAGACTAGCAAGGAGAGGGCTACCGCACCAATCTGCTTGCTCGTTGTGTGATCAGGAGTCGGAGACGTTAAACCATGTGTTGCTCACATGTGTCTTCGTCAGAACAGTGTGGGCGGTGGTTGGAGAAGCTTTGGGTAAGCTTGCTTGGGAGCCAAGTCATGAGGATGAGCTTGGGGAGTGGTTGTGTGCCAAGAGAGGAGACAACTACCTCGGCACCAAGGACATTCATACTATCTTGCTACTAGTCCTGTGGGAGCTATGGAAGCATCGTAATGTAATCGTGTTCGACGGCGCGTCACCGTCGGTGGAGAGACTCATACACAAGGTAAAATCTGAGTGCGCGTTATGGGAAGATGCGGGCCTGTTCAAAGGGAACCTGGAGGGGTTTCTGGGGGACTACATAGGTGGATGAGTAGGGAGGAGTAGGATATGGGATCGTGTAAGTGGAGCATGTACGGGCTGTAAGGCCATACAGGCTTGTAATGTAACTGTGGAGGCATCTTTGCCCTTCTTCTTTAATATATGATATGCACACTCGTGCATATTCAAGAAAAAAAAGAGGCTTAGCCTAATTATTTTATCATTATGGCTTAGCCCAGTGAGTTGTGGCCCAAGTTATCTTATCATTATTAGAGGCTTAGCCCAATTATTTTATCGTTATTAGGATCATTTGTTTAGGAGTCAAGTAAACCTCTCTATATAAGGAGAGGAGATGTATCAATCTAATCAAGTAAGAAGCAATCAGTATTTGCTCGGCTTCCCTTAGGGAGTCGGGAGACCTAACTCTAGCCGCCTCTTGCGCCGCCGCCGCCTCTTCTCCATCACGCAAGGACGGCGCCCAGCCGCCGGCCGCCGCACCCTTGACCTCGTCTTCCTCCATCTCCCACCTACAATCTCCGCCCTAAAACCAGCAAAACCCTAGCTCCTAACACCTTGGTATCAGGTAGCTCGGTTCCGATCATGTCTGCACCACCACCCAACTCGCTGCTGCTCGTCACCACCGCCCCATTGCCCGTCACCACCGCGCCGCTAGCTCTCCCCACCGCGCCGTTGGACTCCACCGGCCAGACGCCGCCGCCCTCCACCGCGCCGCCCGTCGCCATCTACTCGCTGGCGGAGATGACCGGGATCCTCAACGACCTCGTCACTGCCGTCCAGGGCATACGCCTCTACCTGGCCGGGCCCTACGGGCAGCCGCCACCCTTGCAGCCGGCCGCCCTTCCCTGGTACACGACCACCATGACGCCGATCGGGCCTCTACACCACCATTGGCCCGGTCAACCGCCGCCCGCCGTTGCCCCCCACTGGCCGCAGTGGCTGGCTTCGGCGATCGCCGCGCCCCTGATGCCTCCCAGGTCCGGGCAGCCGCAGCTCCAGCTGCCGGCCCCACCGCCGCCCGCTGCCGCGCCCCATTGGTCATAGTGGCCAGCCTCGGCCCTCGCTGCGCCCCCCACGCCACCCGGGTCCGTACCGCCGCAGCTGCCGGCCCCGCCCCCGCCCAGCACAGGGCCCGGGTCACCCACGCAGGGAGGCGTACTGATCCAGCAAGTACGCTTCTCGCCGTCACCGTCCCCCATACTGGCCTAGCTGACCGGATCATCGCCGCCACCCGTCTACACGTCGGCTGGAGACCCGCTGGCACCCACTCTGCAGTTTGGCGATCCTTCCGGCTCGGCGGCACTCCACGGACCACGACCATGCTGACCGGACGGCCCAATCCTCGCTGCTTTGCACCTCCGAGCCAGTCGGCCACGACGCTCCGACTCAGACACCGCCGCGCTTTGCCAAACTAGACTTCGCCACTTATGACGGCACGGAGGATCCCCTCAACTAGCTGAACCAGTGCGAGCAGTTCTTTCGCGTGCAGCGAACCCTCGCCTCGGAGCGTACCTGGCTCGCCTCTTACCACCTCCACGGCGCGACACATACCTGGGTACTACGCCCTCGAGCAGGACGAGGGCAGCATGCCCCCTTGGGAGCGCCTCCACGAGCTCTGCATCCTTCGTTTTGGGTCACCGATCCGCGGGAGCCGCCTGGCAGAGCTAGGCTGCCTTCCCTTCACCTCCATGGTTCAGGACTTTGCCGACCATTTCCAGGCCCTGGCATGCCACGCATCGGGCGTGACGGGTCAGCAGCGGGCCGACCTCTTCGTCGGTGGACATCCGGATCACATCTGCGTGGACGTGGAGCTTCATGGACCCCAGGACCTCTAGACGGCCATGTACTACGCCCGCGCGTTCGAGCGCCGCGCGGTGGCCATCCAGCAGGAATCACCGTCCCGGGCCGCTGGGTCGCTACCCTGGCCAGATGTTCCCACGCAGGCTCGGCCTGCTCAGACTTCCGCGACACCCCTTGCCGTGACCGCGGCGCGCCCGTTCCACCGGCTCACCTCGGCCGAGCTACTCGAGCGGCGCCGCCAGGGTTGTGCTTCAACTGCGACGAGCCCTACACGCCCGACCACGTCGGCCCACGACTCTTCTACCTGGAGGCTTCAGACTACATTCCGTAGGATGTCGCCGCCGACCTGGCCGCCCCAGCTGTCGCGAAGGTGTTTGATGCTGGTTGATCACCTCGAGGAGTTCAACAAGCGCTTCCCCACCTTACAGCTCGAGGACGAGCTGTTTGTGCGGTCGGGGAGAAGTGTTATGACTGGCATATTAGGGGCTTAGCCCAGTGAGTTGTGGCCCAAGTTATCTTATCATTATTAGGGGCTTAGCCCAATTATCTTATCCTTATTAGGATCGTTTTCTTAGGAGTCAAGTAAACCTCTCTATATAAGGAGAGGAGATGTATCAATCTAATCAAGCAAGAAGCAATCAGTATTTGCTCGGCTTCCCTTAGGGAGCCGGGAGACCTAACCCTAGCCGCCTCTTGCGTCGCCACCACCTCTTCTCCACCATGCAAGGACGGCGCCCAGCCGCCGGCCGCCGCGCCCTCGACCTCGTCTTCCTCCATATCCCTCCTACAATCTCCGCCCTAGAACCGGCCCTAGCTCCTAACATAGGACATCTCCAACCCGCAAAACAGATTCACCATCCGTCCGCGGACATGGAACCCTGTCCATCAAACGCCCTCTTCGGGTTTTTTTTCCTGTGTCCAGTAGCACAGTTTGTCCATAAATAACATGCAAGTAACAAGTTCAATGTTACTAGTCCAACAATCTGTCCATAAATAACATGAAGTAACAAGTTCAATGTTACTAGAGTCCAACAATGCATCAGTATGTGCAAATGTTGGCAATCAAGATGTGCCTCAACAGTGCATATACTTGAATGGCCCGCTCTCGTTCTTTGGAACAACAAGGCAGCGTGTGGTAGCTATACAACATGATGATTATCAAGTTACACTAGTGAGTGAATGAATAAATTGACCAACTTGTAGAGCAAGAAGCAAAACTTAGGATCTTTATTGACACGCTCATTGGAAACCTCTCCACTTGTGCAATTGCGCTACAATACTTCACAACAGAGTTTGAGATGATGTACCAACGATGGGTTAGCGAATTAACATTGCAATCATGGATCACTTGCCAGTTGTAAAGCGCGAAGTGCTTTTGCTTAGGAAACCAAGAATGCACATTTAGCCAAAACACCTGTCAGGACCGGGTTTTCGGGATATTAATTTCCCAGAAAATGGCCCTTGTGCTCACCAGCCCCAGGATTACTGTTAGCTGATGAGACACCAACTTGATACAGAAACTCCAAGCAAAATACAAAATGTGTAGTACAAGACCATCCTGGCCTATGAGTACAACAAATGGTTTCTAGTGGTTGATGGCGGAAGCGGTTTGTGGTTCATCAGCGTCTATGGGACTCCATTTCCCACAGGAACAGCTGACCTGGATAACTCCTATCTTCGCGAGGCTGCTATCACCATTGCGTAGGTTCCGGGCTATCATCGCAACGCTCCTCTCCACGCAAGAAATCTGGCCAAGACAATAGGACAAGCCAGTGAGTACTTTGAATGTACTCGCAAACATTATGAACACAGGTATAATATAACAAATGGTAATCGTGCTCTGAGATATTCCATGATCATGGCGTTAGTCATGAAATAAAAATCCATGATGCACGCAAGCAGGTTATTCATGTCAAATATGAATATGTAGTCAGAGTAGAATTAGAATGCACCGATCGGGTGTCTGAAGCGACGCCTCGAAAGGATAATAATATAAAGCATGCCTCAGTCGGGCATCTGAGCGACACCACACAAAGGGCTTATAAGTAAATGAATAACAAGCATGCCATAGTCGGGCGTCTCCGCGATACCACATAAAGGGCTTATAAGTAAATGAATAACAAGCATGCCACAGTCGGGCGTCTCCGCGACACCACATAAAGGGCTTATATGAGAACAATCACAGTGAATATCCAGGAGGTAGAACCGTCCCAGGGATATTCAAATAATGTAAATGGTTAGTCCATAATAACAGTAATCATAATCATCATGAGTCACAAGTCATGATCCATGTTATGGTTTAGCAATCTTTCCTCCAAGACCGACACTAAGACCGACACTTGACCCATCCCAGACTATAGTCCTTAACCATGGACACGACTATTCGAATAGATATAATCTTTGCAGAGGGTGTACTCTTTACCCACGAGTAACGGATTCCTTTAGTCCATCGGGACTAATTCCGTCAACGGTCTTTTAATTGAAAACACACCTGACCGCACACACCAGCCTAACTTATCGGTGTCTGGAATCACCCATGACATCCGTTAAGCGAAACTCTAAGTGGGGAGGCTACAACCTCGAATAGCATGGGATCACAAAATTTATAACGCGCGCAAACTAGGGGAGCTACCCCCTTCGGCTCCAACCGAAAACACCCATGCCCCCGGACCAGGTGGCATGCCTACCGGATGCAGCCGATATCTTCCACCATGGCCTCTCTATACGGTGTGTGCTAGGAAGGGGTTGACAACTTACTGAACCATACCCTACCTATGGTAGGGACGAGTGGTAGTACGAAACAAGTATGGGGGTTACTGGAACAAGACTCGATCTATGGTCGACTCAGGAGGTTAAAGCATTTCCTGCATGATAGGCATAAGAAATATATTTCACACCAATCAGACAGAATCACCACTCATCATACCTCGGCATGCCTTACCGGACACAACCGTCTCGACGAAGAACTAGAGACAAGCTCATGTCTACCCAAGACAGAGGCTTTCCCGGATTCCCTCCGGTAGGCATAAAAGGCATACGAGGGTGATTACTATCACAAACATATCAAATTCCAACAACACGGAATCATCAATATGCACTCATGAGTATGATCATGACACCACATAAAATACCGAATACTTCGCGTCAAGGTGGTGTCATATTTGCATCAAATGACACACAACAAATATTATGCCATGGTTTAGAATGCTTGCCTTCAAGAGTATGCAAGTGGGAGTGCACTTTTGAAAGTTGCTTCCTTCTTCAAAAATCCTATTTTAAGAAAATCTAAATTAACACATAGTTTCAAAACAGTACAAAAAAGTTGCTTGGCAAATTTTCAAATAAATATGAAAATAAACTAGACAAAATTTGAGAAACAACAGAAAAAGAATCAAGTCAATTGGACTTATATTTAAAAAGTTATAGCCAATCAAATTTTAGTCAAAAATATGTTTTTAATAAAAATCAGAAAAAGAAAACGTTTCGGGGAGCTTACGCTTTTCTTTTAGAGAAGACGTAATCGGTGGAGTACGCTTCCACTTAAGCCAGTGCAGGCCGTCGCTGTGTCGCTGACAGTGGGTCCCTTGGGCCCACTGGTCAGGTTTGACCAGTCGCCCGTGCCTCCTTCCTCCTCTGGCCGAGCAGAGGCGGGGCTCTAACGATCGCCGTCGATGAACGGTGGCTCCCCACGGGGTCCCGAGGGCAGGGATGGATCCGCCAGTCCAGGGCGGTCCTCCCAGTGGTCGAAGGGTTGGCAGGGACGAAGGGAGTCACCGGCGGTGAGCTCCGCGACGGACGGTAGCTTCGGGAGGATTGGGGTCTCGAGCTACGGTGGCTCCCGATCGTGTTTGAGAGGTGGGGTGGCTCCGCAAGGTCGAGGGGGAGAGGATGGTGGTGCTGGAAGGACAGGGGAGGCCCTGCTCACGACGTTCGGCACCGGAGCGCGACGGCGGCCGAACTGATCGGAGACGAGGAAGAAAGGCTCCCTTCGTCGATTGCTTGACGTGGGGGCTCTAGAGGGACGACCTAAGGTCGCGTGAGGGTCTGGACGAGCTTGGGGGTCCCTATTTATAGCGGTTGAGGTCGGTTCCGACGACGGCCGTGGATAGGAACGACGAACCGCCGTTTTGTAGCCAGGGGGTGCGTGGCGACGACGGGCGCTAGCGGATGTGTGCGTGGATAAGCTCGTGCTGCTCAGGGGCGAGCTGGCGCGCGGCTGTGGCTCAAGCGGCGCCGTCCATGGCAGGGGCGTGCTGTGGATGCCGGCGTGCCGCCAAGGGGCTCTGACGGCGGCGCTATAGGGCGCCAGGGGTGGTTTGGAGGGTTCTGGTGAGTGGATGAGGACGAGGCGCGGCCCTGCGGGCAAGCGGAGGCCAGGGGCAAGACACGGCGGCTCGGTTGCGCGCGCGTGCAAAACGTGCGCTCTGGGCGCGCCCAGAGCACGCACACCAGGCGTTTGACAAAATGCCAATGCGTTCTAGGCCTCTCCGATGCCTCTGCAACTAAACAGAACTAGGCTAATGACTATATGAGAGCTAATAGACATGCTGGTAAGGCCATTAGAGCAACTTCCTAATGCAAGTCTAAAAGCATGCCAAAACTGGCCATGCTCCTAACCTGCTCGACAGAATGCCGTGGGCATCTAGGCATCTCTACTAGTGGCCAAAAACTCCAGATCATAGTCTCTTTAGATGTAGGTGATGGTGGCAAGGTTAGTTTGGCAAGACCAGAAAATTGTTAGTGCAAGTTTTTGAGAAAACCAAATCTGGACAGAAAATGAAAGGCATTATTGCATGGACCAAAAATACTCCAATGGGTCCAATCTCCTGGACTTAGGGGTTTGGTAGGGTGGTTTACAAGCAGGAGAAAGATCAAGGGCAATAGGGCAAGATAAAATGTGAATGTAGTGCAAAACACTAAACTGGACTAGAATGAAGATGAGGATGTTTTGCTCAAATTTTTCAAAGAACACCAAAGGGTTTTTGCATAAAGTTGAATTATACACTCCTACTAATATCTCCCAACGTTGGTGGAATTTTTAAAGGAATATTTAAATAGGTTGCAGTGCAAACCACAAACTGATCCAGATTTGAAAACTTGAGGTAGGGCTCAAAATTTCCAAATGACTAAAAGAGGTTTTGCATAAAAGTGATGTGGGAACATCACATGACATCCCCAATTTTTGGTGGGGATTTTAAAGGAGTATTTGAAAGGGTTGTAGTGCAAATGGAACCCTAAAACTTATGAAAACCCATTTTTAAAGAAATAAAGCTCAGGAAAAATAATTATAGAAATAATTCCACTGATAAAAGAAATGGTCTTGGAAAGATATACAAGTCCAACAATATTTTGAAAGGTTTTCACTTGGGGTGAAAACTCCACAATATCAAAGAAAAGAGTAGTTCTAAAATCAAAAGATAAATCCAGAAAATAAAAAATTTAATTTACCATGGCAAAATTTTAATTAATAAATCATGGTTAAAATTTTGGGGTGTTACAACACCCCTTGCTTCATGCTTACAAAGTGCATACTTCTCGCCAACCTCACATCACACAACATCTAATGCCCCCTCACGGAGTACCCCACCATCGTTCTTACTCAGAACAAACAATGAAAAAAAAACAAGCTCAATGGCATTTGTGTGAACACTTGCCAGACGTGGTGTCCGGCTTGGACGGTGTCGGCAGGGGGCAGAGGATACCTGGTTGTGAGCGGATCCTGGTTGGACAACGTCGTAGTTGAAGGCGGGCAAGCATGTGGGGGCGAGGGGGCGTCCGAGAAGGCTTGGACGGCGGTCGTAGTGTTAGAGTGACGAGATCGGGCTAGGAGGATGTAGATACAGAGCAAGGGGAAAGGGATAGAATGGGAAAAAGTGATCCGGGATAGCAAATTTGAGTGGGCCGATGGTGTCGGACTCCTACATGGAAGAGGTCCGGTGTCCTGCAAACCTCGCCCCAGTCTGTGGCCTGTTTGAAGGAATTCAGACGCATGGACATGTCCGTGGATGTTTGCAACACCGCTTTGGATGGCAAAAAACACCCCCTCAGTATGGATGTTTGCGGGCGATTTGAGGGACAATGTTGGAGATGCCCTTAATATCAACAAAAAATAAACGATATCATTAGGCTGATCGTCCTAAGTCTCCACTTGACACATGCACGTTGTGCGATCCAATCTAAGCGTGTGTCTCACATGTCACATCCCTCCACCTGCGACCACACATCTTGCGGTCCTCCAAATCATTAACCCATCAAACCAAATGCAGCGCAACCCACTCCCACCCTCCCCTGACTCCACGTCGGCGAGCTAGTCGCCGCCATGTAATCACACCCCTCCCCCTGGTTGCATGCCAGCAAGCCAGCCTCCGCGAAGCATGATCTCCTATCCGCGCTCCAAGCAGCCAGTGCAATACCACGAAGCACGATACAATAGAGCTATACTGGCGAGGTTGCGGGCGATGTTGCGAGTGTCCACCACCCGCTACCATTATCCCTTGACCTGCATACCTTGGGAGCACACACCTCGTTGGAATACCAGTACTCCGAATGGGGGGTGGCTGATGACCCATAAGTGTAGGGGTTGCAACAGTTTTCGAGGGAAGTACTTCAACCATTTTTTTTGATTCGATACAAGGGGAGCCAAAGAATATTAATAGGTCTTAGAAGTTGAGTTGTCAATTTAACCACACCTGGATAGATAACTTGCTTGCAATAGTTTATTAGTAGCACAATAATATGATAGCAGTAGTGACGTAGTAACGGTAGCAGTAGTAAGAACAATATTGCAAAATAGTAGCAGAGTGTAGTAGTAGTAACTTTAAAGTTTAAAGAGAGAAACAATAATGAAAAGCGTAGGCATGGAAGTAGATAGTGGGTTTGCTCAGATGAGATTCATTATGCAAAAGTCATAACATAGAGAGATAGCAAACTAGCTCCAATTCATTAATCATATGTAGGCATGCATCCCATAAATAGTTGCATGTGCCTGCAGTAATAACTTGCATAACGTCTTTTGTCCTACCCTCCCATGGCGGCGCGATCCTAATGCAAATTAAGGGTAATTAAGGTGCTACTTTTAATAGAGAACCGGATCAAAGCATTAAAATACCCAAATGATAAGTGCCACACGTGTGGCACGAGGTAACACCGCCCTGACGTCTTTACAACTAAAAAATTGCCATAAAAAACAAAAACAAAACGAACTTGCCATCAAACAGAAAGTTACCATTCTTCACAACTAAATGTGCCATCCTCAGGTAACTAAAGTTGCCATAAAAACGTCAGGGCGGAATTGCTTTGTGCCACATGTGTGACACTGACACTTATCAGGGTCGTTAAAATATGGTGAATATATGTAATCCTCAAGATAAAGTGATTGGTTGTAGTACAATGGGGTTTTATGCCCATACTGCGGGTGGTAGTAAACATTTGTCCTAAGATATTAGTGTGGATTTTTTAACACCCGGTAACTATGCCACCTCATTGGGTGGCAGTGCCACCCCATGTTATCCACGTTCGATGCATGCTTCATGATTCATGCAAACACTATGATATCGTCATTACTTTATCCAAATTCAGTTAATGAAGCATGCTAATGATCACACTATTACGGTTCCAGTAGAGTATGTCTTAGACTAGGGGTATCAAAATATTAAGTCATGAATACTTAACCAAAAAGATTCCCTAATAGTATAAAAATTAGTATAACTTAATAACTTTTTATAATAGTACAAAAAAATTGGTTACTAAAAGAAGTTCCCCATGAACTAAAAAAAGATACCTCAAAAAAGATTCGTGCGTATACACATGTATCAACATTTAACCTTGTTAATACTTAGTGCTATGAACTCGTCTAAGTGCAATTAGACAAATGAAAGACTAATCAATGGCATACCTAAAAGATGCTACACAGATCTCAAAGCCAAATCAGACGGAAGCCAGAGGGGTGGCAATGCCCACGGGTGGCAAAGACATAATGTTCCCAAACTTCTTTGAACTGCCGGCCCAGCCCGACAGCATCCCACCAGGACCCCGATCCCGATCAAGCCGCTCCTCCCCAACCCCCCTCCTCGCTGCTCCTCCCCTCGATACCCGACCTGCCCCCGTGGTTCACCGCCGAACTTCGCCGGATCCGGCGCCTACCCTCCTTCTCTAGATCCTAGCCGACCGACGGCGCGGGTGAGTGAGCGACGGCGAACGCCGGCGCGAGGGAGCCCGCGTCACCTGGAGCCGGCAAAGCCGCCAGATTTCTACGACGAACGACCACCATGGACTTCCGGAAGCCTCCTCCCCGGCCCATCTTCACCGCCCAACGGCTTAGCAGAGCTCATGACGACCAAGGCACAACCTACGGCGAACGGCGCGGCCAAGGAAGCATCTCGGCGGCGCCTCCAAATCTACCAACGATAGATGAACTTCCTCACTCTTCTTGTCTTCTCCTTCAATCTTGCCTTGCCTGACCTTCTTGCTTCGTTCAGATGAACTCCGTGCCCTTTGCAAGACATGGATTGCCATGGAATTCCTCTCCTAGCTCCCCGACGAATTGCTCTTAAGGTGGCCTATCTACTGCTGGAAAAAGGTTGGTCGAACTTCTAGCTAGGGTATGGTTGAACTTACATCTGTCTGTTATTTTTCTTACAACTACATGAAGTTCTGATAGTGTGTGAGCCTCAGTCCAGGCTGCAAACATTTGGAAATCTGTCTGCATTCATATGAGAAGTTCAGGTAGTGTTTGAGCCTCAGTCTAGGCTGCAAACAATAGAAAATTCGCCTGCATTCATATATGAAAAGCCATGTGAAGTTCAACTATTAAGTGTGCTAGAGTTCAGGTTGGTATGTATCTGGTTGTGTGCAAAAAATAAAAGGAAAATAAAACATACATGTGATCACATGAAGGTCAGGTTGGTATGCACTAGTGGTTCAACCATTCAAACTGATGTAGGGTGGAACCCTAGATGGCCGATCTTTCATGGAAGGAGTGGATCCCGCGAAGAATCACGAGGAACACGAGGGGAAAACACAAAGGGGAACACAAGAGAAACACTCAAACCAACTAGAACGATCACACATATGCTAGATCCAAGTACACACAGAGATCACATGATCCAAAGTCAACAAGGGATGATACAAAGGGTAACCGGTTCTTCTTCGAAAGGAGGTCTTGATGGGGGCCACCCTAGAGGGGGTATTGAATCCAACGTGGATCTTCTCCGAAGAGGGGCCGCGGTCTCTCTCAAGGAGTAGATCCGTATGGATGAGCGAGGCTCTATCTCACAAATGAGCTATCACAATGCTAACCCTAGAAAGAGGGAGGCGGAGGAGTATACATAGTCTAGGTGGGCGAAGGGGTACACGGGCCTTGGGCCCTTACACTGTGCGCAGACAGGGAAAGCCGGATGTCCGGGCTGGGGTGGCCGAGTGTCCGGGCTGTCGGGGATGGCCTTGACGCTCTCTAGATGGAGGGTGCCGGATTTCCGGGCTTCGAGCCGGATGCCCGGGCTGGGGCTGGATGTCCGGGGCATGTAGATGCCTGGCGGCTGGGCGGCTGCTGCTCCAGGGGTCAGATGTGCAGGGTCATGGCCGGATGTCCGGGGACTGGAAGCTGTTCTTGACTCCTTCCATTGGTTCTTTTCATTCGTGAACTTGGGGACTTGTCCGTCTTCACGTGCATCTTCGGGAGGGTCTTCTTGGTACCTGATCATGCACAACATTATGGACTTAGGTTGTAGCCATGTCTCGAGAGGATCATATGTGATATCACTAAGGAAGGAAGTCACCTCGGTCTCAAGAGCTCTAGCTCTAGCTCATGTCATAGGTCCTCTTGGCACTTCGTGAGACAATGGTAGGTCCATGGGGATGAATATAGGATGCTCCACATCATCTCCCCTCCCTTGGGAAAGATCCGACCTCAGATCGAAATCTTCATCACCATTGTAGGGCGAGAGATCTTTGACGTTGAAGATGTCGCTCACGGAGTACTTGTCTCATGGAATGTCGATCTTGTAGGCGTTGTTGTTGTAGCGTTCAAGCACCTTGAAGGGCCCATCCGCTCGTGGTAGAAGTTTGGACTTGCATTCGTGGGGGAAGCGGTCCTTGCGAAGGTGTAGGCACACAAGATCTCCAGTGTTGAACACCATGGGGTGCTTGTTGAGGTTGATCTTGGTCGCGAGTCGTTGTACTTGGCGTTCAATGGTGTGCCTTGTATCTTCATGCATCTTCTTGAGATAGTTGACTCAGGCACTTGCATCCATGTTTGTGCACTCTTGTAGTGGTAGAGGAAGAATGTCTAATGGGGACAACGGGTTGAAACCGTAGACGACCTCGAACGGGGACTTGCCGGTAGTCGAATGTCTTGCTCGGTTGTAGGCGTACTCGGCAACAGGTAGACACTCCTCCCACTCCTTGATGTTCTTCTTGATTAGCACGCGAAGTATAGCAGAGAGTGTGCGATTGGTGACCTCCGTTTGGCCGTCGGTTTGTGTATGGTATGCCTTGGAGAAGAGTAGCTTGATTCTGAGCTTGGCGCATAAGGTTTTCCAAAAGTAGCTTAGGAACTTGACGTCGCGGTCCGAGACTATCGTCTTTGGTAATCCACGAAGGCTCAATATTTCCCAACAAAAGAGATTGGCAATATGTGAA
This sequence comes from Triticum aestivum, assembly GCF_018294505.1. Classification (NCBI taxonomy): domain Eukaryota; kingdom Viridiplantae; phylum Streptophyta; class Magnoliopsida; order Poales; family Poaceae; genus Triticum; species Triticum aestivum. Next base: position 371,691,618 of record NC_057812.1, on the reverse strand, counting down.
GCATCATCTATCTTGTTGCAAGGAATGAAATGAGCCATCTTAGAGAATCGGTCCACAACAACAAATATGAAATCCTTTCCATTTCTAGTTCTAGGCAAACCAAGCACAAAATCCATGCTAATATCTTCCCATGGTTGATACGGAATTGGAAGAGGCATATAGAGACCATGGGATTGAGCTTTAGACTTAGCTTTGCGACATGTAGAGCATCGGTTGGTGAAGCGGTTGACGTCGCGGAACATATTGGACCGAAAATAGTTCTTGGAGAGCATAGCAAATGTCTTGTCGCGTCCAAAGTGTCCCATTAGTCCTCCATGAGATTCTTGCAAAAGTAACAAACAAAGAGAAGACTCGGGGATGCAAAGTTTGTTAGCTCTCATAAGATAACCATCTTTGATGTAATAGCGTTCCCAAGATGTATGCGTCAAACATTTGGCATAAGTAATAGCAAAAGTAGGATCATGCACATACAAGTCTTTTATGTGCTCAAAGCCAATGGCATCCAATTCAAGTTTAGTAACAAGCATGCATATGCGGGAAAGTGCATCTGCCACAACATTTTCCTTACCTTTAATATACTTGATGACATAAGGAAAAGACTCAATGAACTCACTCCATTTAGCATGACACTTGTTCAACTTAGTTTGACCCTTAAGCTATTTAAGTGTTTCATGGTCGGTATGGATGATAAATTCATGAGGGCAAAGATAATGTTCCCATTCATGCAAAACTCGCACTAAAGCATATAGATCTTTGTCATAGATGGGGTAATTGAGTTGTGCTCGGGAAAGTATCTCACTAAAGTAAGCTATGGGGCACTTCTCTTGTGTTAACACACCTCCTATGCCATTACCACTAGCATCGCAATGAATCTCAAAAGGTTTGTCAAAGTTTGGTAATGCAAGAACGGGAGCATGAGTAAGCAAATTCTTAAGCTCATTGAATGCGGTATCTTGGGATGGTCCCCAAACAAAGGATGCATTCTTCTTACTCAAAGCATGCAAAGGTGAAGCAATGGTGCTAAAATCCTTAACGAATCTACGATAGAAACCGGCGAGACCAAGAAAACTATGCACTTGTTGCAAGTTGCTTGGTTGGGGCCAAGTTTTAATAGCATTGATCTTAGATTCATCAACATGAACACCCTTAGAAGACACAACGAAACCCAAGAAAACAAGCTTGTCAACACCGAAAAGGCATTTGTCCATATTAGTGTAAAGATGCTCTTTTCTAAGAGTTTGTAGCACGGTTCGAATGTGGGTGACATGGTCTTTTAGAGATTTGCTAAAGACAAGAATATCGTCAAAATAGACCACAACAAATACACCAATATAAGGTCGAAAAACAAAATGCATGAGTCACATGAAAGTACCGGGTGCTTCGGATAAACCCATTGGCATAACAATCCATTCATATAAGCCAAATTTGGTCTTAAATGCGATTTCCATTCATCACCTTCTTGGATGCGTATTTGATAGTAGCCACTCTTAAGATCAATCTTAGAGAAAATGGTAGCTCCGCTATGCTCATCAAGCATATCATCTAGGCGTGGAATAGGGTAACGATAACGCATGGTAATAGCATTGATAGGATGACAATCGGAACACATGCGATATGTACCATCTTTCTTGGGAACAAGGATTACCGGGATGACACAAGGGCTCAAACTTTCTCGTACATGGCCGTTGTCGATGAGTTGTCGTACTTGCCATTGGATCTCCTTAGTTTCCTTGGGGTTGACGCGGTAGGGAGCCTTGTTAGGAAGTGGAGCTCCGGGGATGAGGTCGATTCGGTGCTTGATGCCTCGTAGAGGAGGTAGACCCGGAGGTAGCTCATCGGGGAAAACATCTTGGAATTCCCGCAATAGAGAAGATAGCACTGAAGGTAGATTGTGAGAGGTGTTAGCTTTTGGTGCCTCGTCCTTGCACAAAAGGACATAGTGCATGACACTAGATGTGTTCTCACACACTTCTCTTATCTCACTTTTGGTGGCAAATAGAACTAAGTTCTTCTTGTTGTTCATCCTAGAGTCACTCGATTTGGGCTTGTGGCGCTCACTCTCTTTTGGGTGGTTCGCTCTCTCACTATTCTCTCCATGATGGGTGGCTTACTTGTCGGCGATCACTTGGCTTAGAGACATAGGGCGAAGTATGTACTCATTTCCTTACATCTTGAAGATATAGTGATTCGTACAGCCGTTGTGGATGACACCTCGATCAAATTGCCATGGTCTCCCAAGAAGAAGGTGACAAGCGGTCATTGGAACGACATCACACTCCAAAGTGTCTTTGTATGCTCCAATTTTGAAGGAGACTTGCACTCTATGCTCGACTTGGATAATGCTGGAGTCGCTAAGCCATTGAACTTTGTAGAGATGTGGGTGCTTCATCTTGACCAATTGGAGCTTGGAGCATAGTTCTTCACTTGCTAAGTTATGGCAACTCCCTCCATCGATGATGACCTTGACGGACCTTCCATTGATGCCGGCCTTGGTATGAAAGATATGGCATCTTTGGTCTTCTTATTGTTGATGTTGAAGAGTCAAGACCTTGGAGACAATGAGAGTGGGGCTTGAATCTTCATCACAAAAGACTTGTTCCTCTTCATCTTCGTTCACTTGTCGGTGCATGGCCACTTGCTCAAGAGCTTCCATTTCTCCTTCACTCATGGAGTCATAAGTACCTTCGTCGTTGAGGATCATGGTTCGCTTGTTGGTACACTCAAAGGATTTGTGGCCTCGGCCTCCGCATGTGAAGCATTTGAAGGAACTTGTCTTGACGGTCTCATCAGTTGGGGTAGAGGATGATGAAGCTCTCGGCTTAAAGTTGCTTGTAGTAGGAGGATGACTTGAGGTTGTCGAAGTTTTCTTGTAACTCGACTTGTCGGCGTTGCTTGTAGATGGCTTGGTTGAGGTAGAAGGTGTTGGAGTTGTCGAAGCTTGGTTGTTGGAGAAACCATAGGACTTGGATGAGAACTTGGCATATTTGAAGTCATCTTGCACTTGCCGTTCCGCTTTGGTAGCTTGATGCACGAGCTCGATGAGGTTCGAGTATGGTTGGAAGTCGGCGATCTTCTTGATAGGATGATTGAGTCCATTCAAGAAACGTGCCATAGTTTTCTCATCATCTTCCGTGACACTAGCTCATATCATGGCAATCTCCATTTCCTTTTAGTATTCTTCAACGCTCTTGGTTCCTTGCTTGATGAGTTGGAGTTTCTTGAAGAGGTCGCGGTTGTAGTAGGTTGGCAGGAAGCATGCTCTCATGACATCCTTCATTTGTGCCCAAGTAGTGATGGGTGGTTCACCTCTTACCGCTCGGCGCTCAATGACTTGTTCCCACCAAATGAGGACGTAGTCTTGGAACTCAAGGGATGCCATCACGATCTTCTTCTCTTCCTCATAGTTGTGCAACGGAAGATTTTGTCAACCTTCAATGCCCATGATAGGTACTCTTCAGGATCATTGCTTCCATTGAACTTGGGCATGGTGAACTTAAGCTTGCCGTATCATTGCTCTTCATTGTGTTGGGGTCGGGGATGATGACGTCCTTGACGAGGAGGATCGTCTCTCTCAACTTGTTCTTGTCTTGGATGACTTCCATTGTCTCCTTGTTCTTGGTGAACTTGGGGTTCTTGACGAGGAGGTCGTGGAACTTGACGATGCACTCGAGCTTGATAGTTCCTCTCTTGAACTTCTTCGCGAAGCGCTTCTTGTTATTCATGAGCTTATCGGTTGCGCGTGGCTACGGCTCGACTTGAATCTCGAAGGGCTTGTCGTGCCTCAAGTGCTTGAGCTTCTCGCAATTGTTGTTCTTGATGTTGTGCCTCAGCGTCTTGTGCATCTTGGTGTAGTCACGCTCGCTCTTCCTCTTCGTGTTGGAGTTGGCATTGCCGTTCTCGTGCTTGTGCAAAAGTAGCTTGGTTTTGATGATGTCGTTGTTCTTGAGAGTTGTTGTCGTGTAGAGGGTTGCGGTTTGCTTGATGATCTTGGCGCGCAGCACGTCGAAGAGTATTCGATGTCGGTGTACTTGAGCCAGAGATGGTGTAGTCGGAGTGTCGACTTGAGCGGCTCCGTCTTGATGAGGACGAAGTCGAAGAAGAGCGGTTGAGCAACAAAGCACGAATCTCGTCCATTCTTGCGTCATTCTCTTGCTTGTGGTCGTCGAGCTTGTTGTCGAAATAGTCTCTTGTATGTTGCTCAGAGAGTCGAAAGTCGGTAGCAAGGTTGTCGATGCATTCGCTCATTACTTGTTGCTCTTGATGCAAAGCACGTTTTGCACCAAAGAGATGGCTCTTTGTGACGTAGGAAGACATGTCGTCATCTTGCTCGATGAAGAGTGGGTTGGTAGAAGTACTTGGCCTATCCATCATTCCAGGCAAATATATGAGTGGGAGAAAGAGAAGAACTTATACCAAATGTACCTTGACCGATGTTGAAAAGGGATCAATGATCACTCAATGTGGAACAAGGAAATAGCACAATTGGTACCAATTCTTGTCGGTTTCGCACACGTACACAAGTAAAAGCTTATGGTGGAGCTCGGTTAGGATGGTGGCACAAAATTTGATGCAATTGTTAGTGAGCTTCAATAATGTTGGAAAAGATTCGCAAATTTGCAAATGCAACAAGTAGACCAATAGCAAAATATTGTACACGGAAACACACACACATAGAGATAAATGTGGTCGTGCAACCAAGGAATGAGCCAAAATGTGGAATCCACGAAAATGCTCTTGTTGCACAACACTAGAGAGACACTAGCACGATTGCATAATAGCCAAAATGTGCATGACCTACTAAGCAAAAATGCAACGACTTCTATCCCAAGTATGCTCTATGTATGGTATTCCGATGATATGATCCAAGATGATCTAGTATGACAATCTTAATTTAGTATGATGCTATGGTTCTTGCTTAAAAACTATTTGCTTATCTTCCCCTTTTGCTTAAAAGCTTGTTTGGCTCTTTCTCTTTTGAGCTCTTTTCTCATGCAATGCTTCACGAACCAAGATAGCAATTATGGTGCGATGACAACTTTGTGACACAAGAGATGATACCAAGATATGCACCAATGAGATGGTATGTATGCTATGGGAAGTATGAATACTAATGTGCACAAGTGACGTTGCTGACAATACTCAAAGGCTAGTCTCGATAGGTAAGATACGCAAAATTGGGCTATGATGGCTATCAATGTAATGGTAAGAATGATGTATCACGATACCAAGATGAGTTTACCGTTTCTTGCTTACGGTATGGTGGCAAAATGGTGAAGTGGTTGTTGTTGATGACGAATCCGTGGCGAAATGAGCAGCGGTGATGCTAATGTCGAACCGTACCTAAATAGCTGAAACACAATAGGACACGGAACCACAACTCAAATTCTCAAGACAAAACATGTCAAAATTGCCGGAATTGGTAATGGGTAAGCGATGGTGGTGTATGTGGGAAATGGTGGTGCTATGCGGAAGTGGTGGTGGTATGCGGAAGTGGATGTGGGCACCGGAACAAAATTTGGCGAGATTTGGACGGAAAGCGGGGCGGTGGATGGAAGTGATGCTGTCAGGGGCCGGATGTCCGGGGTGGCCGGATGTCCGGGGGTTCGGGCCGGATGTCCGGGCTCTGGATCCGTGGACGAACTCGAGGAACTCCGCGTGGAAGAGGCAAAACCGGGCCAAAATTCTGGAGATTTTGTGGATGGAAATTGGGGAAAAGATGGGGGAAAGCTAGATGTACCTGCAACACATGAAATCCGCAGATCAAATCCAACAAAACTTCATCACACCAACAAATCACAAAAAAATTGGGGGGATATTTTTGTGGGGAACTTTCGAATTAGGGACAAAATCAACAAAATAAGGCTAGAAAACACAATGGGCAGGCTCCAAAATCGTGATCAACGTGGCTCTAGATACCAAGATGATGTAGGGTGTAACCGTAGATGGCCGATCTTTGATGAAAGGAGCGGATCCCGTGAAGAATCACGAGGAACACGAGGGGAAAACACAACGGGAACACAATAGAAACACTCAAACCAACAAGAACGATCACACATATGCTAGATTGAAGTACACATAGAGATCACACGATCCAGAGTCAACAAGGGATGATACAAAGGGTAACTGGTTCTTCTGCGAAAGGAGGTCTTGATGGGGGGCACCCTAGAGGGCTCTTGAATCCAACGTGGATCTTCTCTGAAGAGGGGCCGCGGTCTCTCTCAAGGACTAGATCCGTATGGATGAGCGAGGCTCTATCTCATAAATGAGCTATCACAACGCTAACCCTAGAAAGAGGGAGGAGGAGGAGTATAGTCTAGGTGGGCGAAGGGGTACACGGGCCTCGGGCCCTTACACTGTGCGCAGACAGGGGAGGCCGGATGTCCGCGCTTTCGCGAGGGGCCAGATGTCCGGGCTGGGGTGGCCGGATGTCGGGGCTATTGGGTATGGCCTTGACGCTCTCTAGATGGAGGGTGCCGGATTTCTGGGCTTCGGGCCAGATGTCCGGGCTGGGGCCGGATGTCCGGGGCCTGTAGATGCCTGGCGGCTGGGCGGCTGCTGCTCCAGGGGTCAGATGTCCGGGGTCATGGCCAGATGTCCGGGGCCTGGAAGCTGTTCTTGACTCCTTCCATTGGTTCTTTTCATCCGTGAACTTGGGGACTTGTCCGTCTTCACGTGCATCTTCGGGAGGGTCTTCGTGGTTCCTGATCATGCACAACATTCCGGACTTAGGTAGTAGCCATGTCTCGAGAGGATCATATGTGATATCACTAAGGAAGGAAGTCACCTCGGTCTCGAGAGCTCTAGCTATAGCTCGTGTCAAAGGTCCTCTTGGCACTTCATGAGATGATGGTAGGTCCTTGGGGATGACCATAGGATGCTCCGCATCACGAACTTTGAAGGTCAGGTTTTTTAACAATAGACAGTATTTCCCCTTTGCAAACAAGATGTTTAGTATGTGGAGAGTGCTCAGTTCATGTACATAAGAAATCAAAATAGTGTAGAATAAATATTTGTGAGGTTCATTCTATGAATAGTGCTCAGTTCAAGTACACAAGTATGGGAAGATTCTCACCTTAGTTCAGGCTGTACATGAACACCACTTTTATATGAGAAGTTCAGGTTGTGAATAATGCTCAATTCAGTTACAAAGGTATAGGCAGATGTAATTTGTGTGCTAATAAACATTTTTTCTTTTATGACAGCAAGACGAGAGACGCATGAAGAAGCTTAGAAGTTCCCAGCAGCAAGTACACAATCCTAAGCCTGTACGCGTTGCACCACCCCCTCAATGGGTCACACCTCAAATGCAACAACATTACCAACCTGCTGCACACCAAAAATGGATGACACCCGAAACACATGGAGACTACAAAGACGCTGGGTCACAGCCCTATCCGCACAACTTTGCGCCTCCACCTAATTGGGTGACGCCAGAAATCCCACGCGGATTCTTTGTATCCAGCAGCAGACTCCCAAGCATGCCGATGGAGGAGGGGGTTAGCTCAAGTCTTGCATGTAACTCTGGAGGTTATCCTGGTGTGCCTCGTCAATGCCAAAGGGAAGCAACTAAACCAGATCCCAGGACAAATCCAATAGGAACACACACATGGAGGAGAGTGCTCTGCACACTACCACCGTTGGATGCTGCTGTTGCTGCAACAACTTAGAATTGTACGGGAGATAAGGTAGATGGATTGCTTCACAAAACAAGAGAGCAAACCAAAACCAAGATTGCAATACCTCCACAACCACCTCAGGCAAAAAGGATGCAAACAAGAGAGAGGTCATCTTCATCCCTCCTTCCTCCTCGTGATCCACTCTTGCATCTTGCTATGATAACTCCACCGTGCCCCATCCAAGAGGGCCAGCAGCAGACTTCGATGGAGTTGCGATCATACACGCACGTAAGTGAAATAAAAATTAGGTATTCATATATGCATCTTGTATGATCTGCAAATTTTGTGCTCTCTCCAGGATAACAAGTTCATAAACTGCATTTTAATGTGCCATTTGGATTATTTTTCCATTTTCTACAGATGCCAGATCCACCTGATTATCTGATACCAAGACTAAAGATGCGATTCCAGAATGTAGAGAAAGCAATGGAATTATATAACAGATACGCCAGACACGCTAGTTTTGGAATCAGGAAGACGGGAGGGAATGACAATCACAAGTATTTTGTTTGCGCGTTCCAAGGGAAACACACAACTTCTGTTTTAGAAGCTGACAGGAAGCGAAACAAAACATCGCAGAGGAAAGGCTGCAATGCAAGAATGAGGGTGAAGATGTAGCAGGATAACACATGTGTGGTAGTGGGCATTGAGTACAATCATAATCACCACCTCATGCAAACTGATGGCATGCTCGTATTCTTGCACTCACACAAGAATTATGACCCCACTATTCTGGAGTACGTAAAGCTCCTGCAGTACCATGATGTCAAGCATACAACAATCATGTCCATGCTATCCGAAAATGAAGATGGAAGCTACTTCCTAAGCATGACCGGACGAGACCTACTAAACCAGTAAGTATTCAAAAATGCAACTGCAAATGTACATAGCATCCTAAGTCACCACCCTTTGCTAGCAAAAATAACAAATGCATGTTTGCATATAATTTTTAGGAAAGCCATGAATGCAAAGAAAGATGATTTGGATGATGTATTGAAACTTGTATCTTTCTTCAAAGACATGAAGGCAATCAATGATGAGTTTTTCTATGACAGCGACAAGTCAATCAAAAACATTTTCTGGTCCAATGCAAGCTGTCGAGGAGCGTATCAAGACTTTGGCGATTGTGTAAATTTCGACACAACTTACAAGACCATTTCATATGCCTCTGGGAGTGTTTGTTGGAACAAACCATCATTTGCAGTCAACGATATTTGTTGTTGCCCTGATCAAAGACGAAGATGCAAAGTCATTCAAGTGGCTGTTCGATACATTTGTACGGTGCATGAACAACAAACACCCAACTTGCATTCTAACAGGTAAGTTCAAAAAAAACTCTACAAGTTTCATCATCTTTTCAGTCTATGGTTTGTATCAGGTACACTGGTTTTATCTGGAAAAAATGTAAAGCAAGTAGTTCAACCATTGTTAGCACAAAAGTCCAACAAAAACCAATATAAGAAGCAAAATTATATGTCACATGTAAGAAAAATATAGTTCTTATGTGAAGTTCAAATAGAGGAATCATAGAAGTTCAACGACACTGCTGTAAGAAAAAACATATGAAACATGGTTAGGAAAAATATAGTTATGTATGTGAAGTTCAAGCACTGGTACCACGACAGTTCAACAACACTGTTGTAAGAAAAAATTGGCTTACATTATTACTTAGTCCTACTACTACCTATGAAGTTCAAGTACTTGAACAACATAAGTTCAACAACACTTCTATAAGGAAAAATATATGTGACATTATTAGTTAGTCCTACTGCTACCTGTGAAGTTCAAGTACTTGAACAACATAAGCTCAACCTGTGAAGTTCAAGTACTTGTGCAACATAAGTTCACCATCAATGAAAAGAAGCAAGTTTCATTTTTTTAATTCATGCAGACGAGTGCCCGTCGATGGCGAAAGCTATACCACAATCATTGCCAAACACCGCCCACAAGCTATGCCGTTGGCACATCCTGAAGAAGTTCAAGGAATACCTCACGTTGCTGTACAAAAAGTATACAAAATTCAAAGAGGAGTTGATGAGGACATGACTACCTTGGATATGACAAAAAATATTGCATATATGCATATTTGTCAGGTGATTTCTAGTGCAAACTATTAAATAATCTATTTATGTTATCCAGAACAAAAATACTTCACACACTTTTGTGTTTTGTCTAATTGCAGGTGTATGGGACATTTGTACAATCCACATATGAAGATAAGGAAGAAAGAGATGTTTATTTGCTGTCCAAAAAGTTCTCTCACGTCACTTTTGGCCCAAGAGAAGATAGAGTCCAAGTCTCTCACGTTCTGGATTCAGATTCGGACTGCACAGACATACCTGACTCAAAACGCACACAAGTTTTTCATACGGACTCCGAATTGGGTGATTCTTTTTTTGTTGGAAACTAGATTTCGTGCACTTTCCAACCCAATTGGAATCACCTTCAAATTCGTCCGGAGCGTTGAGTTGTGGACGAAACAATCTGATGCTGCAGCAGAATCCGAGTCAAACTACAAGTCCAAAGGTGTTACATCACCTCCACTTGGGCCCATTGGCCTTGTACGACCTAGATTTAGCTTTAGGCTGCCTTGGGACGTCCTCCCACCTCCTTGGCCGCCACCCCTTGCTCCTATATAAGTAGATCCATCTAGTAGCTTTTCCTGGGGATTTGTTTAGTTAAAAGTTAGCCAACGCAACTTCGTGTACTTCGTTTGTGTCCAACGACCAGACCAAGACCGCTTACGGATCCCCACCATTATCAATACCTCATATATATTTGCAATATTCAGATTGCTTTATCATATTATTGCTCGTTCTTCGATTGCTTGCAGGAATAGACCTTCGTGGTCAGGCTGACCGTGCTTCCGGCATCGTCAGTAACCTCAGGAGATTGGTTTAGCGATTGCTAAGGCGCAACGTCGTGCACGTTTGTAGTCGGATCATCAAAGTCGTCTCCACCAAATCGATAGTTATCATCTCATCGAAAGATCGAGACACCCTCGCCTCTATCAAGTGGTATCAGTTTTCAGGTTGCTCGGTGAGAATTTCCAGTTTTTCCTAGATTAGATTTTTTTTCTTACCTATTGTCCAAGAAAAAGCCACAAAAAAAAGTTAGATCTGTTCATCCTTTATCCAAGCCAGTCTGAGCCTTTGCAATTTTCTATTCATTGCTTGCATAGTTGAATTATCGGTTGCATCGTCGTGTCAGTTGCTGGTCTTAGTGTCTAGTTCCTTTAGAGTTTCGAGTTCTGTTCACATTAGTCACGCCGCCGCTGCATCATTATCCCTTCCGCCGTCCACCATTCCATCTATTAATTTCCACCACGTGCTACGCACTGTTCATTGTCATAATCATAGTTGAGGTCATTCACATCTTCGCCTGATCCAATCTGCATCTTATCTAGTTTGTCTTGGAAAAAAAAGATAGAGAAAAAAAAGAGAAAAAAGGAAAAAAAAAAGAAAAAGAGAGAGAAGAAAAAGAAAAAAAAAGCGTGAGAAAAAAAAAGAGAGAAGAAAAAAAAATTTGAATCTATCTAGAATCAATCTCGTACCTGAATTCGGATTGGAATCTGTTTTGCGCACTGTTCAGTAAAACAGGTGTATCTTCCTCATACGAAGTCCGTTTTGGCTCCGTGAGTACTCAAATTGAAGCTAGCGACGAGCCGCATATAAATAGTTGCAGAAGCTAGTTTAATATTTGACACCTCAAAATCGGCTTCTAAATAGGTATTTTTGTCCTCCGAAGTTCGTGAACACAACTTGTTCCAATTTTTCAGGCCAGTTTTAGAATTCTTTGACTCCTCATATCAACTCGGAATTGAGTGATTCTTTTTGCATTGGAAAGCTTGAGTTAGTAGCATTTTTTGAAAGAATTTATCAGAAAATTGTCTCAAACTTTTCAAGAGGAAAGTTGGAGAGAGAGTTGTTGTATATCCTGCTTGGCAGTTGTTTTTCATCATTATCTTCACTGCCGTTGTGATCTTCACTTATATCTTGCTGTCAAGAGCTACTTAGTATCCTTCATTGATGCTAGTTGTGCTACGCCGTGACCTCATTAGTGTTCTAGGCTCGCGTCTCTAGTCCGGTCTAGCCTAGGACCAGCACAGTACCGTCGTTGAGCGTTTATTCAACATTGCATCTTTGAATTGATTATTGCTAATCTTTTGCTACCATATATAGCCAACCCAACTCCACATATTTCTACACCGTGTATAGTACGCTCCCCTGGCAATCGCTTTACTCAATATTCGGAGTTACTTGACACCGCTGGTTGCCGATCACCGCCTGTTGCATGGTAAGAACTTGTAAGACATTGATATTTGCTTTACTGTGAGCGTTTTACCACCACATCCTAGTAGTTATAGGAACATTATTTTTGGGTTTTGTTTCTTGTTCTACTAATCATGACAGGATCCAGAGTCAATTCATGGGCTTTGTCGATCGCGGGAGACGTGCCACCACCTTTGCAAATACCACAACCGTCACGAGAGGTGCACAAACATTCAAATGCACATGATCAGGTTAATGTATCTATACCACCATTTAATGGCCGTTTTAAACCTGCTTTATATATTGAATGGGAGTTCGACATAAAAAATATATTTGCTTCCCATAATTTCAATGAACATAAAAAGGTTAAGGTTGCGGTTGGTTCTTTCACTGGTTATGCTTTGGTTTGGTGGAGTGAATATTGTCGGTTACACCCTGATTATATACCTACTACTTGGGATGATTTGAAACTTGCCATGCGACATACTTTCGTCCCTGCTTATTATACTCGTGACATGATTAAGAAGTTGCAACACTTAAAACAAGGTAGTGAAACTGTAACAAAATATTATGATGATTTACAAACTAACTTGTTGCATTCCTCTTTAGAAGAAAGTGAAGATGATTTTATGGATAGATTTTGGGGAGGATTAAACCGTGATATTCAAGAGATACTAATTCATGAAGAGTGTTATCCTATGGACCATTTGTTTCATCTTGCTTGCAAAGCTGAACAGGAAATAAAACGACGTGTTGGCCACGAGGAGAACAAGCGCACGGTGCACATTCCAAGAGTTGATATGATTGTTCCTTCAACTACTAGGCATACTATGACAACCACATCCGTTGTTGTCAGGACTACATCATCTCCACCATGTGACACATCGCCCCCGAGAGTGGCTACATCATCTGAGTTGATCATAAGAGGTAATGACAAAGGTACTGATCTTCCATCTCTACATGAGAATGATGAATGCCTTGTCAATTTGAATGCACCATCTGATGAGCTACCCACTACTTTGATCGCACCACCTATTTTAGAGGACTACGTTGATAATTTGACTTTGCCATGTGATCAAACAACTGAAATACCAACAATTTTGAGTGCACCCATTGAATTAACTATTGATGCAAAAGAACCAATGTTTAATCATTTTGATATGACCTCTAATCTTGGTGATGATTCTGTGTTGAATGACTTATTGCATGTTTGCTTATTTAAGCATGTTGTAGCATGTAAATTTGATGCAAGTAAGGTTTATTCACCATTGTTGGGATGGTTTAATGATGAACATTGTCAATCTTTTGAAATGAATAAGAGCTTCACTTATATGTGCAAACTGAGTTGCAATATTTTCATGCCTTCTACTTCTTGTACTAATTTTTTGGCTTTAGATTTTATGAACTATGCAAGTTACTCATCTATTCATGTGTCATATATGCAAAAATCAAGGGAAGTAAAAATGGATGACATATACATATACAACATGTACACCTTGTCTCTTTTGTTAGCCACATTTCAGATTAAGCAACGCTGAGGACGGCTCTATTTTCAAGAAGGGGAGGATGATGAGGACATGACTACCTTGGATATGACAAAAAATATTGCATATATGCATATTTGTCAGGTGATTTCTAGTGCAAACTATTAAATAATCTATTTATGTTATCCAGAACAAAAATACTTCACACACTTTTGTGTTTTGTCTAATTGCAGGTGTATGGGACATTTGTACAATACACATATGAAGATAAGGAAGAAAGAGATGTTTATTTGCTGTCCAAAAAGTTCTCTCACGTCACTTTTGGCCCAAGAGAAGATAGAGTCCAAGTCTCTCACGTTCTGGATTCAGATTCGGACTGCACAGACATACCTGACTCAAAACGCACACAAGTTTTTCATACGGACTCCGAATTGGGTGATTCTTTTTTTGTTGGAAACTAGATTTCGTTCACTTTCCAACCCAATTGGAATCACCTTCAAATTCGTCCGGAGCGTTGAGTTGTGGACGAAACAATCTGATGCTGCAGCAGAATCCGAGTCAAACTACAAGTCCAAAGGTGTTACATCACCTCCACTTGGGCCCATTGGCCTTGTACGACCTAGATTTAGTTTTAGGCTGCCTTGGGACGTCCTCCCACCTCCTTGGCCGCCAACCCTTGCTCCTATATAAGTAGATCCATCTAGTAGCTTTTCCTGGGGATTTGTTTAGTTAAAAGTTAGCCAACGCAACTTCGTGTACTTCGTTTGTGTCGAACGACCAGACCAAGACCGCTTACGGATCCCCACCATTATCAATACCTCATATATATTTGCAATATTCAGATTGCTTTATCATATTCTTGCTCGTTCTTCGATTGCTTGCAGGAATAGACCTTCGTGGTCAGGCTGACCGTGCTTCCGGCATCGTCAGTAACCTCAGGAGATTGGTTTAGCGATTGCTAAGGCGCAACGTCGTGCACGTTTGTAGTCGGATCATCAAAGTCGTCTCCACCAAATCGATAGTTATCATCTCATCGAAAGATCGGGACACCCTCGCCTCTATCAGGAGTTCACAACAATCTTAAACTGGCCGTTAATGCCAACGGAGTTTGAAGCTGCCTGGGCTCAACTCATGCAAAAGTACAACCTGCAGAACGAACAATGATGATGCAGCTATGGAATGATAGGAAAATGTGGATATCAACATATTACAAGAACATTTTCTGTGCTAGAATGACTTCTACACAACGAAGCGAGAGCATGAATCACATGCTCAAGAGAGGGTTTGTCAGGGGGACCCGGAACCTACACAAGTTTGCTACGCGGGTAAATGCTTGCATACAAACTCGAATGCAGAAGGAGAACGTGCAAACAATGACCAGCATGGTTTGAAGACAAAAAACAACCCCATCATATTGTGTCTTCCTTCAATATGTGCACTTTGTATTTTAAAAAATGAAACCCATGACTCTACTTTGACTAATATCTTATTTTTTGACATGTGGAGACCAATCCTGTATTCCTGTGACAAAAACAACTTACGGATACGAGGAAGACATGGCTATCAAGTACACGAGAGCCGTGTACAGTGAGATGAGAACTAGGATGAGAAAAGCCACGCTATTTCGCGCAAAGACTACAACAGAGCCCACTAAGTACCTTGTGTACTACCTCAATAAGGCTGGCCATGATAATGAAGAAAGATTTGCATGGTCAAAGCATGAATTCCAGGTTGTAGCTGACCTAGATAATGAAATATACGAGTGTGAATGCAAGCTTTGGACACACACAGGTGAGTGGAAAAACAAACTCATTAAATAGCTAAACTAGTAGTATCATATCAAATATATGAAACTCATTGCTGGCTCACAAACTATGTATTCTGCAGTCATCACAAAAATGCAGGCCTGTTCTGCCTTCACATCATGAACATACTAGACTACCTGAAACCTGACAAATTTCCAGACAAGTATATCGTCAAAAGGTACACAAAGACTACAAAATCACAAGCAAAATTTGATACAAGGGACTACAACACAACTGAATCGGATGGCAGCTCAAGACTATCGAAGCAAGACATCTTGCTGCAACTTAATTTGATGGTTAACAAGAAAGCGATGAGATGTGATCAGCAATATGACAGAGCCTTCTATGTTCTCAAGAGGCTCATGGAAGAACTTGATGCAATACATTCATCAAATCGAGCGGATGCTGACGAAAGGATGGCTGAAGAGGATGCTGAAATTGAAGATGACCTTCAATATTATGAAGCTGAGAAGCTCCAGACCGCTACTCAAGCCAACCAACACAAGCAGGGTGTTGACCAATTAATGCAGCAGCAGCAAGAGACAATGAAACTGCTACTATACTCTGAAACAAAGAGTAGGAAGAAACTTTTTGCAGCAAAGAAAAGTGACAAGAGAGCTCAAATAAAGGCACCATCTGCAAATAGAGTCGTCGTGCTCGATGAGAACAGAGTGCCACTTGGACACAGACAATGTAGTGTGTGCAAAAAGTTTGCAGGACACAACAAACTCATCTATCCAACACTCTTAGAAGGAAACAATGTCGAGGAGGTCAAGCAACCCAAAGTTCAAAAACAGCAGCCCAAAGTTATAGAACAAAACAAGGGACCACACCCATAGAAAGCAAGCAGCATGCTTTGTAGCATATGCAAGGAGTATGAACCTCATAATGCAAGAACATGCCCGAAGCGCGCAGATGCTCAAAAGACAAGCAAAAAGCCAGAGAAGAAACAAAAAGCAAAACCTAGAGCCAGCAACAAGAAAGTGGTGGAAGATGAAGAGGAAGACGAAGATGAAGACATCATCGAAGAAGAGGAAGACGAGAGGAGGAAGTGGAATATGAGGAGGAAGAGGAAGAGGATGAGGAGGATGAACACGAAGAGGGCGATGAAGAGGAAGATGAAGAGGTACATGTCAAGCAAAAACCACTACAACCAAAGCCTAGGACGAGCACAAGGCTGATGAACAGTTAGACTAGGTCAATTAAACAAAGCAAACTTATGCCATGTCAATGTGCAGAAATGTTATTCCACTTTTGAAACAGTATTTTAGGAGAAGCTTACTTGAACTTCTATTGTTGAAGTTTCAAAGAAATTATACAGTACAAGTTCAGGTAAGCTTATTGCAAAAGTCCTGGTATAGTATGAGAAATTATACAGTAGAAGTTCAACTATTGCATGAAAAGGAAGTTCAAGTAATAAAAATGAAAATATACACTGTGAAGTTCAAGTAATATTTCTACAGAAGTCCTGGTATATTATGAGAGGAAGTGTTGTGCTGGTGATGTATTCCATAAAATAGCAAGCAGGAATAAAAATGAAAAATATACACTATGAAGTTCAAGTAAGCTTACATTGGAAGTTCTGGTATATTCTGACGGGATGTGCTGGTGATGTATTCCATAAAATAGCAAACATGAATGATTATACAATCTGAAGTTCAGGTTAGCTGATAGAAGAAGTTCTGGTATATAAATCGATGTAGGAAAAAATATGCTTAATGAAAATAAGTATTGCCGTATGAACTAAGGTTAGCAAGATTAAGACAACGTGTTCAGATATGAAGTTCTGTTTGGATACGTGCAAAAGTTCATGTACAATGCCGACAAAAGATAAAGTAACATAAAGGAGTGTATGAGAATATTTTTGCATGAAGTCATAGTTGAAATCCATTCACAGTTAAAAAATCACAAAAAACACATAGATTATATGCAAAAAGCTACATATTAGTTGAGTTGAAAAATACCAATACATTAAACAACACAGAAAACCCTCTCCATCTGAAACCAGCAGCCCAGCCTGGTCTCAAGCAGAAGTTCAAGTCAAAGATCATATGTTGGGGCCCAAAATTAAACAAAAAGACCCAGCAATTCAACCATAGCCCAGAGAGAGTTCAAGTGCATATGTTGGGGAAAAACATACAACACATGGATACTGAAAACGATGGAGTACATTGAAGTTCACAAAGCCAAATCATACTTCACAGCGAATACATTTATCCTCAATATCATAAATAATATTGCTACAGCTATAGATACACAAATTACTAAACCATTCTTACAACCAAATCTTTACGGAATCGTTACAATCATTATCAAACCTAAATTTTTACGAAATCAAATCTACACTGAAACTAATGCTTCAAATTCACGGGCCCAAGGATCGGATCTCGGCAGGAAGCTCTGTATGCACGATTTCATTCTTCTCGCTAAAGATTAGAGTGTGCATGAACTCGGCCTTCCAATCATCTACAACAGCCTGCAAACAAGAAATGAAATGATGGTTTAGTAAAGGATAACTAAAACTACAGTAGGAGCGTCTCAGCAAAAACACACAAGAAAAATGAAAGGATGATGAGACAAGATCAAGGACAAAGCATACCTTCACATCACCAAAATCATCAACAAGCTCATCGCCATCATATGTAGAGCAGAACTTCATGGCAAAGAAACCACAATCATTGTTCACTTGCTTTGGAACATCGATAAAAGTCGGCCTCTTTGCAATATTCACCCAGTTAGGCTGCTTGCTCGCTTTGTACGCAACCTTGCCGTACACCTCCTCGAGCAACCCAAAAAATCTCTTGATCTGCCAGAAATGACAAATAAGATGAAATCGAAAACATGTTAACCAAAATAGTTAAGTTCAGGTACATAAGCGACACTTGCGTAAGATCCAGCTAAACAAATACCAGAAGTTCAACTATCAAATGATAGTCAGTTCAAGCAGTATTACCAAAACAGAGACAAAAAGATATTTTGTCAATAGAAGGCATAATAAACTTCATGTCAAACAAGAGAATATGAAAAGGAGGTTCAGGCTAAGAAATACTCACCATATTTTGGCAGTCTCCGTGGAAACTTGTTCGTGACATTCCCTTATTAGTGTAAGGAAGTGAATCAAGTATGCCAATGCTCCCATGATATCTGTTCAGCATATATGCACTGTAGTGCGCTATTGTGTCAATTGGCTTGAATAGTATCAAAAAAAGCTGCCAATAATGAAAGAAATGGTGAACATAAACTATAAAGCGTAGGTATTGAACAACCGGGATGAACAAAAACTTCTTGACAAACTCAACAAAAAGGATGTACATAAAATTAAAAAAGCAAGAGTTATGAAAACCTAACCAGCTTTGCATTAAGAATGTCTTCTTCCTCGCGAACAAACATTGGGAGGAGTTTAACAGATTTTTTTGCATCGAATTTTGGAACCGTTGCACCGAAAAAATCATACTCCAGGAAGTACTGCATTCACAACAACACAATTAAAACACCTCCCAAATGCCACTACACCAAAATCAGAGCAAAAAAGGAAGATAGGGGTGCAAAGAACTAAAACCTGTATGAAGTAGGGACTAAGTACAACCCTATCAGCAGAAGAGAAGATCTCAGAGGTCTCTGGCTTATCTTTCCACAAGTTTATGAGATAATCCATTACATCTCCTTCCATCTACTGCCTTTCATCGAAAAGAGTATAAATGACACGTCCTGTGAGGTCAATCACATTCCCAGGGATGGTAAACATGTAGTAGCTTGTGCTGCAGATTTAAAAGGATGGGAAAAAATATTAGAAGTTCAGATACTATAATAACAGAAGTTTAGAACAAGGAGAAATGAACAGAAGTTCAGATACTATAACAAACAGAAGTTCACATACTATAACTCCAAGGCAAGGAGAAATGAACAGAAGTTCAGATACTATAACAACAGAAGTTCAGAACAAAGTAGCATCTCTGGCAGCAACAAAAATAAGAAGAAGAAAACTCACTCAGAATACTTATTCAGACCATCTTCACTAAGCACATACCATCTCAACCTCCGGGCCTCAGATAGATGAGGGTAACTGTATTTATTTAGGGGAGCGATAGCAGAACGCCACTACAAAGGCAATCTTGATGCTCTCTTGGAGGAAGTTATGTTGCCAGACTCAACTGTCGGTTTCCTCCTGGTGATGACATCTTCTTCCCACCTCTCCCAGCAACAGTACCAGCAACAAATTTACCATTCTTCGGGTAAGCAATCTTCTCAAAATCTTCATTCGACGAAATCACCTCTGCTTCGACTACTTCGACTACACCAACCTTCCTGGAGCAAGGGGTGTTTGGAGCACCACAAATACCAACAGTCTGCTTCCCCAACCTAGAAGGAATAAGGGTTCGAGAGCTATCATCTTCTCCCGGAGTTGCACTCATTGATTCCTCCCTAGGATGGTATTCCTGTGACCTGAGGAATGAGTAGTGGTAATCCGTCAAGTCCAACAGCTCCACTATCAAACAAAAGGAAGAGAAAAAAGACCATTAGATATAACTGAAGTTCAGGTATAGCATAATGTACAATCCAACTAATATAGATGACATGGTTACTGCTCAAGCTGACCTAAAAATGTGTTGCATTTAAAAACTAAATGAAGTTCAGGCACAACCCAAGGCACAGTTCAAGATAAACTGATGAATTGGAAAACATTCAACTACAGCTAACAAAAAGCATAAAAAGGTATCATCTCTGAAGTTCAAGTAGAAGAAATGCTCCTGTCCAAGTAAGCAATGAAAGGAAAAAAATACCGAAACAAAATACACAAGCAAAATAAAAAAGATAAAAATGAAGTTCATGTAGAAGAAATGCTCCTCTCCATCTAAAAGCAGCAGCCAAGCCAGATCTCAAGCAGAAGTTCAAGTTCAAGTAAAAAATAAGTTCATGTAGAAGAAAAGATGCAGTACAGGTAAGCAGTCCAAGTTTCAAGACTTACATGTATAGTAGCCAAATAGACCTTGGAAGTCTGGTTCAAATAGGTTAGAAGAAGCAATTGAGTACAACCACGTCTTCCTGATATCCGCGATATTTTCATGGGAATAATTTGCAAGAACCCCATCATGAAATGAATTAACATTCATAAGCATGAAGTATCCGCTGTCGATACTGCCATCAAACACGAAAAAGAACAATGTTAGAACAAAAAAGATAGCCAACGAATAAAAGATGTCACAGCTTACGTACAACTACAATTAAACAGAAATGATAGAGGGAAAGTGCAACTCATATTTGTTATTCTGCTGGGGGACATCAATCCAATCCAAAGGGAAATGGTCAATAGTAAGAGGACTGAAGGGTGTCTCCTGTCGTTGCTGGCATCGTTCCAAAGCTTCTTGATGTTATCAGTCGTCTGCTGAAACAGGCATACCGCACAGTCATCGTCTGGTCCATAGTGTGAGTCGAGAAGCTGGAACCTGGAATTCTTCAGGTCAAGAAATATCGAAACCCAATGACCAACACCACCCAAGTGAGCAGGGATTTCAAGCTGGTCAAAAGTGGGGAAAACAACCCGAAGCAACATAAACACACGAATCATTAGAAACTGAAAATTAAATCAAACGGTGCAATGAAAAATAAAACAATATAAAAACAGAGTGGATCGTAGAGCAAACTAATATAGAGACGAAGAACAAGATATTGCTTACAGAATCATGTGCATCCATGTGCATCCATGCTATCTGGACCAGTCGCCAAGAAGTACTTGCTCACACGGGAATCAAATTGACCTCTGAAAATCTTGTCCTAAAATAATGCAGACAACACCAACATATGAAAATACAAAATGAGACAAACAAGTTTTAACTAAAATGGTATGGAACAAAACAAAAAAGAAATTACTATAGGGTTGATTTACACAAACCCAATACAGCAGGATGAGTTTGTCTGATCCATGGTATTTCGCACGTAGACAATAGAGTGCAACCTCAACTACATTAGATCGAAGCATTCTGCGAGGAGCAAAAGATATTGCGACATTTTCAACAGAAGCTTCACACTCATTGTTTTGGAACATAATCTTTGATCTAAAACAAGCAATAGAAAGTAAAAGAAGTTCAAAATCAGGAACTCAAGGAATTCATCACACATATAAGCACAGAAGTCAGCTACATCACAACAGGCAGTACAAAAAGGCTAGATGTTCTACACTAGAAAAGTAAATAGAAGTCCAGCAACATAGAGTAAAGAAGTTCAGATATGAAACCATAGGCAGTTCATAGGGGTAGATGGATGTAAATTCTGACCTGCTGCACTCACCTCTTAGAGCGATCATTCCTAAGGCTAGTTACACTGAAATAAAAGTCATCAACCTTCTTTCGGACAACAACAAGGTCACTATCTGCTCAGCAAAAGAAATAGAAATTAAGAGCAACATTCAAGCACATAGATCACGACAGTTTAATTAAGAGCAACATTCAAGCACATAGATCACGACAGTTTAATTAAGAGCAACATTCAAGCACAACATTCAAACACAAGCACATCTCACCGGCTACACCAGAAAAGATACAACCACATGATTATAAATATCACAACCCATACATTACAAATCTCCCCCCACATAGAAACAGGTTCACTGAACTTTATTTACAAACCACACAACAAAGCACAAACCAGAAGTTCCACTTGCACAACACAGGCAATTCATAGGGATATCATGGACCATAACCAACAACAAAAGGGATGGGGATGGGGCAAGAAGAGAGAAGCATGCTCCTCTCTTTATGGATTCTTGCCTATACCAGTCGCAGCACTGGAATGATCAACCTCCTCTCCAATGCTATCGCTTTCAGTCTCTTCATCGTCATCTCCAGTAGACATTACAGCGTCGTCAGAAAGGACACCAGCAGCAACTGGAGCAGCTAGAGAATCTGAAACAACAAAAACTGTTGGTTGTGCTCCACTAGGAAGAGCTAGAGAACCATCATCAACAACAACTGATGGCTCTGCTGCAGGAGACTTCTCCGAGCCTGCAGCAGCACTACCACCAGTCTCAACAGCAGCCTCGATGGGATCTTTCTCCAAAATGATATCTCTAGCTATCTTGCCCTGCTCAGCATCAGAAACGACAACGCCAATGGACGACTGAGGTTCAGTTGGGTCCACCTCGTCAAAGCAGCCGGTGCCTGACACGGGCCTGTCTGCAGCCTTCTCTGGAGGAACACTAGCATCATCATTCTGCAGCAAGAACAGAAAGTCATTACAAATGGGCACATAGTGATAAAATGCACAAACAAGTAAAATAAAAATGAGACAAATGGACAAGAAAAATGGTACCTTATTTTCACTGCCATGAACCTCATCAACTAATACATCACTCGCGGGAGCAGGTTCATGCACAGGGGCAGGTTCATGCACAGGGGCAGGTTCATGCACAGGTAAAACATCCTCCTCAACCCTAGCACCATCATCAATAGCCTACAAAAAATCATGTAGAACACAAATGCCTAATCAGCAGAAGTTCACATTACATAATCAAAAGAAGGTCAGCTATGACCAATAACACATAATGGAAGTCCAAATACAGTAAACATAGAAGGTCAGATATCAAACTACTCTAATACAAAAGGGAACAAAAAGGGCCAGTCATGGAAATCACAGAAGTTCAGTTGTTGTATCCCTTGAAGTTCAGGTACTGTAAACAGAGAAGGTGACCTAGGAAACACTAGTACTAAAAAGAAAAAGTATAGGGCACATGAAATCAATAAGGGTCACCTGTGACTAAAACACAGTAATAACTGAAAGCTAACAATGAACATTAATGCAAAGAAATATCAAAAGCCAACATAAAGAAACCTCTTTGGTATGCTCCACATGGCCTCCTTCACGACCCAAATAAACAGAATCTTGCATCTGAATCTGTCTCACAACAACACTTGCCTCATCTTCAAAAGGCTTGCAATGAGCATCCTACATTTCCTTGAATAGCCCGAGCTAGTTCGGAGGTGGGAAGTGCTCTGACGAAGCTCATCAAGAAATCTAGCTTCAATTGACAAAACCTACTTCGAAGACTCAGCATCAAAACCGTGGCTGGGAGGAAGAATCCCATCCACGCGACTAAGACGCTCAGCAGTTGTCGGAACACGGGTAATCTCCCCACAAACAGTTTCAAGAAGACAGTCAATCCTAACCAGGGAAAGATTGTCAGCATCAAACAAACCCTCGGAAGACTCGCCACCTGCAACACCCACACAGGCACAAGAACCTCCTGGATCTACAGGGGCACCAGTATTGACATCATGGGAGAATTCGAATCTTGGGGAAGTTCCACTCCCTAGGTCGGTGGCACGAGGCATAGTAAGAAAAGGACGTTCGATATGCCTAAAGAACACAACCTTAGCCTGTGTCTTCCACTACATACAAGAACAAAAGTCAACGCATGAGAAAAAAATGAAGGAACATGGAAACAAAAAATATAGAAGACAGTACCAAAAGATCAAGTTAAACTACACAGGAAAGAATGATGCATAGAAATACTCACAGGTAGTTTCCCAAACACCCAGTTGGCTGGGTCATCATCACCCTTCTTGACCAAGTCAGCCGCAGCTAGCTCAAGAAGCTTGGCCTGATCCATGAAATTGATGCGAGGGGTCCTCAAGTCAGGATTAGGTGTCTTGCCAATGATAAGGCAGTCCAGATACATAAGAAGCGGCGCGATGGCACAACCTGTGACAGTTTTTCCTCTGCTAGTCCCTTGCTGATACCTAACAACATCCCTTCGAATTTCATCAACAACCAACTGGCAGTAGTCCATATCTTCCATATCTTCAAAGACAAGATTCTCAGCCATTGTTGCCTCCCTGGACACTCGTGTAGACGTACCAGGAATAACCACCTTCATGAAAAGAATCAGGTAAAACACCTGCAGAGCTAGATCATCTTTTGTCTCATCCTTCACAAGTTCCCCAAGGATATTTCGCAGATCCTTTGTCTTGATGTCGTCACTCCTAGCGCAACCAAGCTTGCCCTTCAGCCTCATAACAGCATCATCAAACCCATCATTTGAGGGCCTAGGAGGCGTACGACTACCTTGAGGGAATCCAAACAGATGGTGAATAGCATCACTTATAATACGCAAAACCTTGTTCACCTCACCCATGTCTAGAATCATGGTTGTAGGGTCAATCCTCGTGTAGATGTTGGCCATCAAAGGACAAGAAATGTTGGAATCAACCTTCAAGTCAAACACACAACCAAAACAATCCTTGATAACCCTCGTCTTGTGCCTAAGCTGTAGCATTTTCGCACACGTCTTGACCTCTTTCAGTGAGCAGCGAACCGTCTTGTTAAAACATTTCGCCTCATCTCCTCCTTCGTCACCTTGTTCGGGCGCTTTGCCTCCTCTCTTCCTCCTCTCAGGCCGCTCCACAAGCTGATACTAAAAAAACAATGACAAGGAAAAAAGGCAGAACAATGCGATACACAAACTACACTAAAATTCCACTAATGCCTACATACGCAGTACAATTCAGAAGTCCAACTATGTCTACATAGGCAGTACAACCATGTATGACCAGAAGTAAAGACGCTTTCAAAATGTTGGAAATTTACATAGCAGAAGTTCAACCATGTACACCAAGGCAGTAATAAAAACATGTATTTCAGAAGTCCAACTATGTCTACATAGGCAGTACAACCATGTATGACCGGAAGTTAACATGCTTTCAAAATGTTAAAACTATACATAGCAGCAGTTTAACCATGTACACCAAGGCAGTAATAAAACATGTGTACCAACAAGTTAAGCTAATTTCTTCATGTATATATCCAGAAGTCCAACTATGTCTACATAGGCAGTAATACCATATAAGCCAAGCAGTTCAGCTAATTTATTTGTCTATATGAAGCAGAAGGTCAGCTATGTACACCAAGGCAGTGCTACAAACACAAAAACTACAACAAATCTACAAATGCTCTCAAAAGCAGTAAACATGAGAGATTCATACCTGATTAGCGGCGACATCATTGTCATCGTCATCCTCGTCATCAGCGTTGAAATCAGCATCATCCTTATCCTCTGGATTAACACGAGAACGCTTCTTGACACCCTTGTTGACCTTTGCAGGTGCAACCTTGCGCTTAACGCCGCATTTCTTCCCCTTACCAGATGCACCAGCACCAAGCGGAGAAGGTGTAGGCGCCGCAGTGGCAAGCACACGAGGACTACGGCGTGGCGTACCACCAAGGGCTAGCCCTTCCTCTTCAGCAAGTTCGGCAGCCCTTGAAACATGTGGGCTCCTCCGAGGAGTAACTTCACCAACTAAATGCTTCCTCGCAGCGGTCTTCTTGATTTTCTTCTTAACAGAGACAACCATGCCATTAGTGCCACACGACATGTCTTCCTCAGCAACAGAGCAATGCCCAACCGTGAGCTCAGCAACATCAACAAATTCAGGAACATCAGAACCTTTCTGAAGGCGGGCCTCCATCTTCTTGTCAAAATCTTCTTGCTTCTTCCTCTTGTGTTGGTCCTCCAGAAGTAGCTGAAGAGGCACATCCTTAGGTTGCGTGACAGGTTCAGTGCCATCAATAGACTGCGACTGCATCTCTGACATCTGAAGAGAGCACAAAGGATCCGGAACGGAATCACAACCTTTGACTGACGGAGCCCCCTGCTCGACAGCAGCAGTGTTTTTCGATAAACCCAAATCAGATAGAACATTGTTGATGGTGTTCACAGCTTCCTCCTGTGTGGACACATCTGCAAGAACACAAAAAGCATAGAAAAAAAAGAAAAAAAATCAGGAACAAAAACAAAAACACACGACAGGAACAAGTTAAAAAACATGGTTTAAGAATTTAAAATAAAAAGCAAAGGAGTTTCACATACTGGGTGAATCAAGAGCTGCAGAAGCAAGATCCTCGAGGCTTGAATTATTCTCAAGGCTCGAAGCAACCTCAGCAATCACAGTCAAAGGAATAATGGGTGGTTTAGCCGCATCAGATATTGGAGCATCAGTATTAACTTCTGAAGCTCCATCTTGATCGCAGGCATTTTTTTTAGAACTATTCAATTCATCACACACTATAAAAAATGCAAGTAAAAAGGCAGTTGAGTTCTAATCCGCAATCCTACACCAAAGGGAATTCTACTTTTACATCAATCAGTAAACACAATGAACAATCTACAATTTACATACTAAATATAGATCAATCTACACCAGAGGGGTTACTAGATATAAGATGAATGTCTAGAAGTTCAACAACATATAACAAAGCAGTAAAACAAATACGCAGAACAGAAGTTCAACCAAATTTCATTACAAACAAGCAATAATTAAAACCAGAAGTTCAACTATGTGACCCAAGCAAGTAGCACATAAAAAAGATGTAGCATGAGCAGAAATACTATTTCACAGGCAAACTAAATACCAATACCATGAAAATGATCACAAAAAACAAAGATATACACTATAAATATGAAACATTTGGGAAGTTCAACAACACTTGGTGACATAGTTCACCAGCAATTCATCAAATAAAAACCAAGTAACACTCTACTAACTTAAACTAATGGTAAAATGCATACACATCATCTTTGCTAGAAGTTCACACTTTTAAGAATGGGCAGTCCAACAAGACAACCAAGTGAAGATATGGGCAGACATATATAACAAAAGTTCTACTTAAAATACAAGATCCAACTACATTAAAATACCTAGAGAAGGTTTTGAAGCCATGACAACACAACCCCCTTGATGAATGGTACTCCAAACCCTAGATCAACCTACAAAAAACAGAGGATAGATTGCATACAGTTAGCAAGTACAGAACCACACAACAATACAAAAAAGCAACTAAATCAAACACTAGGTTGAAACAACTAAAAAACATCAACAATTATGATAGAAGAACAGAAGCACATCTAGGCAAGCACAACAAAAAAGTACTCATAAACTAATGAAAGCATGTGACAGACACAATCTAGACTATGAAATCAATAGCACTAATGCATTTAGATGCATCAGATCTAGAATCAACCGTAGCACCACACCCTTCTTACATGCATCTAACTGGTGAAATCACCAAAGGGGAAAATAAAATACACACAAGTCTGAAGGGAGAAATAACACACAAGCATCTCATAGATAAATCTGACCACGGGGAATGCAATCCACCCACCACACTCACAAGAACCCTACCTAATCTCCCACCCAACCATCAGAAGAAAGGGTACGAGGCGGATGCGAGAGCACACAGAAGAAATAGAGAGGCCTCGTCAGATCTGGCAAACACTAAGAGCAAGGATTGAGGGGAGGCAGCATTTGTACCTCTCCAAATGACCCAGACGCACGAATCTGCGGCGGTTCCTCCACTCCCCACGATGCCACACGCACCTTGGAACCGCGTAGGCAGTTGCCACACTCGCTTCAGAGCAGAACTGAGAGGGCCAAGGGAGGGAGAGCGGGGCATGGGCCAGAAATAGGAGTGGGGGCATGCGCCGGTTATTCCACTCATGAGGGCAGGGGACATCGGCGGAGAAATCAAGGGGAGTTGCAGGGGACGAAGGCAGCGGAGCGACGGAGAGGGGAAAGAGAAAGAGAGCGACAGGGAGGGGGGGTTCTGACAGGTGGTGTGAGAGAGATGGACACTTAATGCCTATATGTCGTGGGTGTTGCATTACCGGCAAAATTATAGTTTTACCCCCCCCCCCCAACAACTAAAAAAGTAAATGCTTCTTTTGATAAATGAATGCACCACACTACTGCAAGATGCTGCTAATGTTACACTACGATCAGAGACCCTTTCACAAAACTGTGTGCGATGCATTAATCACAAATGGGGATGTAAAAAACCGATCAAAAAAGGTGCAACACATTTGCAATGGAGGATGCATCAAACACAGTTCAGATTTTAGTTGTGTGTGCGATCCAGGGCATACGATTTAGTCCAATGAACTGTTGGCGATGAGGTGGAACAAAAGAAACGGGCAACCTGATGAAGGCGTGTGCGATATAGAGCATACGGTTCACTCAGATGAATTGTTTGTGATTAGGCAACACAAAATAAATGGGCAGCCAGATGAAGGTGTGTGCGATATACAACATATGGTTCACTCGAATGAACTGTTTGTGATTAGGAAACACAAAAGAAACGGTCAGCCAGATCAAGGTGTGTGTGATTGAGGGCATACGCTTCAAAAGGATTAACTGTTTGCGATTAGGCATCAAAACAGAAACGGGTAAGCCAGATCAAAGTGTCTGCGATTGATGGCATACACTTCACATGTATGAACTGTTTGCGATTAGCCACAACAAACTGAAACAGTTAGACAGATCAACGTGTGGGCGCTAGACGGACACACCCATTCTAATTAAAAGAAGCATGCACGATGGTAATAACGAGCGCGCACGGTTGTTGGAACAAGACATGTGCTGACATTGCCTATTGCGGTGCACCCTATGGTGCAAATTCCACGTACGCGGCCGAGAAGGCATACGTGCCCACGTTACGCCTCCCAGGAATAGTGCCACACGTATAACCGTCAGTAAATTTTGAGCATGCGTCCCATCACAATTTTTTTAGAAGAACAGGGAGGCCGTGTCCTGTCACATTCCAAATTGCAAACCTGTTCACACCGATCAAAACCTAAACGGTTTCCCACTTAGGAGCATATTACTACGTGGTTATAAATACTACTACTCCAAGATGACTGCACATTCCTCCTCAACTCCTCATCCACAAAAAGTCAAAAACGAACAAGTCATTCATCATTGTTCCCTTGCACCCGCCAAGGCCAGTGTGAGTTATGGGTCGAGAGATTGCCACCAAGGAGAGGCGAGCCTGGAAGCGGGAGCATGAGAGATGTCCCGCCTCGCTGCGAAAGCAGCCAACATGTCCCACCACACGGCCGTAGCAGCAGAGAGGTCCCGCCGCGCTGACGAAGAAGCACGAAGGACCCGCCGCGCCGTCAATGCAGCAGACTGGTCCGGCCGCGCCGTAGAAGCAGAAGAGATGTTCCGCCATAACATGAATGCAACAGAGATGTCCTCCCGCGCCGCAGCGGCCTGGGAAAATGCCTCACGGGCAGGCGAGGACTCTTACAGGTGCATGCGTGCCCTCGTCCTTAGGCAGATGGATCAGATCTCCAGGTGGGCGAGGTTGCAGGATGACCTGCAAGCCTCGTTTGAACAGTCTACCAACGTCATCCGTCAACAAAATGAGAGCAATGCGATGCTCCGGGACGAGCACGACCCGCTGAGGGTGAAGATTGTCGGAAGTGCGGAGCAGCAGGAGCAGACCACTGCCTTGTTCAAGAGGACCGACGTCATCGTCGAGAAACTTATGGATGAGAATGCCATGCTGCGCATCAAGCGCAGAAGGCTGGTAGGGGAATCCGTGGATGCTCTCAACCAGCATCTTGATAACAAGAATGAGCTCGTCGCCGTTCGCTGCCGAGACTAGTTCCTGCGGCCTGCAGCAACGCATCAAGAAAGTAGAAATCAGCGAGCGAGATCGTTGTCTTCCTTCTTCTTTTGCCCTTGTGTATTTCGGGCGTTGCCGCATGTGGCCTTTTTTAATTATGTTTCTAAATATGTAAGACAATTATTATCCACTGTCATCGTCCTTATATTCATCACACTTGCTATAAGTCTCAGTCGATGCTATATAGGTCCGTCAGATCTAACATCAAGATCCGTGCAAACTTTCTTTTTAGATTTTCATTTTTCTCTCTTAAATCTCAGTCCATTGAGACATATAGCCACGCCGTAGAACAGGTGCTCGGGCGCCATTAATGGAGACGTTGGGAGGGAGGTGCACGGCGGGTAGCGGTCAAAGGGCTCTCCTCCCGATGAGCATGCGCAGGGGTCTGATCGCACGCCTCCCGTACTGAAAAAACTACCCCGCACGACACCTCCTAGCCAATAAAAAAGGGAACGCGTGGCTGCACGTAATTGGTAAGTCGAACGCCCATGGTTTCAATAATACTTGTGTTTCCGATTTGTAATGTGACATCACTTATTCCAAAATGACTTTGTTGATGTTTAATGTGTGCGCCTTCGCAAATCAGTAGAAAAATTACCACAACATGTTGGTGCCATGTCATGAGACCATGCCAAGTTTCATGATATTCAGGCGTGTTTGGAATTACAGGAATTAAAAAACCAAGTTTCTCAATCTCTCCGGCCGAGCCACGATGCCCAGATGTTTGAATTTCACTCCCATCTCTTGCATGGGACCTACAAATTCACCCAAGGACACACATGTGATTTTTCAAACAACTTTGGTGCACTGGAGCATGTGCTTGTAGTTCAAATTTGAAGTATGCACATTAAATGCCCAAAAACTAAATTAATGTATAAAAAAGGCCAAACGAACCCGAAATAATTCCAAAATTTAGCACGGTACTTCTATTTGGTCTAATCTGGCTGTGTAAAAAAATTAAGGCGGGAGAAGGCAGTGTACGTATGTCGTTTCGCACAAGGAGGTGACACGTTCCCTCTCGGAACCACGAGCCTTCTTGAGGGAAGCTCCAGTTTGCAAGAAGCTAACACCAAAGCTTGTCCCAATTCGGCCAAAAAAATTACCGCGGCATGTTGGCGCCATGTCATGAGACCATGCCAAGTTTCATGATTTTCAGGTGTGTTTTGGAATTACAGGAATTAAAAAACCAAGTTTTTCAATCTTTCCGACCAAGCCACGATGCCCAGATGTTTGAATTTCACTCCCATATCTTGCATGGGACCTAGAAATTCACCCAAGGACACACATGTGATTTTCAAACAACTTTGGTGCACTGGAGCTTGTGCTTGCAGTTCAAATTGGAATCATGCACATTAAATGCCCAGAAACTTAATTAATGTATAAAAAAGGCGAAACGAGCCCGGAATAATTCCAAAATTTAGCATGGTACTTCTATTTGGTCTAATCTGGCTGTGTAAAAAAATTAAGGCGGGAGAAGGCAGTGTACGTATGTCGTTTCACACACGGAGGTGACACGTTCCCTCTTGGAACCAGGAGCCTTCGTGAGGGAAGCTCCGGTTTGCAAGAAGCTTACACCAAAGCTTGTCCCAATTCGGCCAAAGAAATTACCGGAACATGTTGGTGCCATGTCATGAGACCATGCCAAGTTTCATGATTTTCAGGCATGTTTTGGAATTACGGGAATTAAAAACCAAGTTTCTCAATCTCTCCGGCCGAGCCACGACGCCCAGATGTTTGAATTTCACTCCCATCTCTTGCATGGGACCTACAAATTCACCCAAGGACACACATGTGATTTTTCAAACAACTTTGGTGCACTGGAGCCTGTGCTTGTAGTTCAAATTTGAATTATGCACAATAATGCTCAAAAACTCATATAATGTATAAAAAGGCGCAACGAGCCCGAAATAATTCCAAAATTTAGCACGGTACTTCTATTTGGTATAATCTGGCTGTGTAAAAAAATAAGGCGGGAGAAGGTAGTGTACGTATGTCATTTCGCACACGGAGGTGACACGTTCCCTCTCGGAACCACGAGCCTTCTTGAGGAAGCTCCGATCTGCAAGATGCCTACACCAAAGCTTGTCGCAATTCTGCCAAAAAAAATTATCGCAGCATGTTGGTGCCATGTCATGAGACCATGCCAAGTTTCATGATTTTCAGGCATGTTTTGGAATTACAGGAATTAAAAAACCAAGTTTCACAATCTTTCCGGCTGAGCCACGACGCCCAGATGTTTGAATTTCACTCCCATCTCTTGCATGGGACCTAGAAATTCACCCAAGGACACACATGTGATTTTTCAAACAACTTTGGTGCACTGGAGGCTATGCTTGCAGTTCAAATTTGAATTATGCACATTAAAAGCCCAGGAACTTAATTAATGTATAAAAAGGCGAAACGAGCCCGGAATAATTACAAAATTTAGCACGGTACTTCTATTTGGTCTAATCTAGCTGTGTAAAAAAATAAGGCGGGAGAAGGCAGTGCACGTATGCCGTTTCACACACGAAGGTGACACGTTCCCTCTCGGAACCACGAGTCTTCTTGTGGAAAGCTCCAGTTTGCAAGAAGCCTACACCAAAGCTTGTCCCAATTCGGCCAAAAAAATTACCGCAGCATGTTGGTGCCATGTCATGAGACCATGGCAAGCTTCATGATTTTCAGGTGTGTTTTGGAATTACAGGAATTAAAAAACCAAGTTTTTCAATCTTTCCGGCCGAGCCACGATGCCCAGATGTTTGAATTTCACTCCCATCTCTTGCATGGGACCTAGAAATTCACCCAAGGACACACATGTGATTTTTCAAACAACTTTGGTGCACTGGAGCCTGTGCTTGCAGTTCAAATTGGAATGATGCACATTAAATGCCCAGAAACTTAATTAATGTATAAAAAAGGCGAAACAAGGCCGGAATAATTCCAAAATTTAGCACGGTACTTCTATTCGGTCTAATCTGGCCGTGTAAACAAATAAGGCGGGAGAAGGCAGTGTACATATGTCGTTTCGCACACGAAGGTGACACGTTCCCTCTCGAAACCACGCGCCTTCTTGAGGAAGCTCCGGTTTGCAAGATGCCTACACCAAAGCTTGTCCCAATTCGGCCAAGAAATTACCGCAGCATGTTGGTGCCATGTCATGACATCATGCCAAGTTTCATGATTTTCAGGCGTGTTTTGGAATTACAGCAATTAAAAAACCAAGCTTCTCAATCTTTTCAACAGAGCCACGACACCCAGATGTTTGAATTTCACTCCCATCTCTTGCATGGGACCTAGAAATTCACCTAAGGACACACATGTGATTTTTCAAACAACTTTGGTGCACTGGAGCCTGTGCTTGTATTTAAAATTTGAATTATGCACATTCAATGCCCAAAAACTCAATTAATGTATAAAAAAGGCAAAACGAGCCCGGAATAATTCCAAAATTTAGCATGGTACTTCTATTTGGTCTAATCTGGCTGTGTAAAAAATTAAGGCGGGAGAAGGCAGTGTACGTATGTCGTTTCACACACGGAGGTGACACGTTCCCTCTCGGAACCAGGAGCCTTCGTGAGGGTAGCTCCGGTTTGCAAGAAGTTTACACCAAAACTTGTCCCAATTCGGCCAAAAAAATTACCGGAACATGTTGGTGCCATGTCATGAGACCATGCCAAGTTTCATGATTTTCAGGCATGTTTTGGAATTACATGAATTAAAAGCCAAGTTTCTCAATCTCTCCGGCCGAGCCACAACGCCCAGATGTTTGAATTTCACTCCCATCTCTTGCATGGGACCTACAAATTCACCCAAGGACACACATGTGATTCTTCAAACAACTTTGGTGCACTGGAGCATGTGCTTGTAGTTCAAATTTGAAGTATGCACATTAAATGCCCAAAAACTAAATTAATGTATAAAAAAGGCCAAACGAACCCGAAATAATTCCAAAATTAAGCACGGTACTTCTATTTGGTCTAATCTGGCTGTGTAAAAAAATTAAGGCGGGAGAAGGCAGTGTACGTATGTCGTTTCGCACACGAAGGTGACACATTCCCTCTTGGAACCACGAGCCTTCTTGAGGGAAGCTCCAGTTTGCAAGAAGCTTACACCAAAGCTTGTCCCCATTCGGCAAAAAAAATTACCGCGGCATGTTGGTGCCATGTCATGAGACCATGCCAAGTTTCATAATTTTCAGGTGTGTTTTGGAATTACAGGAATTAAAAAACCAAGTTTTTCAATCTTTTCGGCCGAGCCACGATGCCCAGATGTTTGAATTTCACTCCCATCTCTTGCATGGGACCTAGAAATTCACCCAAGGACACACATGTGATTTTTCAAACAACTTTGGTGCACTGGAGCCTGTGCTTGCAGTTCAAATTGGAGTGATGCACATTAAATGCCCAGAAAATTAATTAATGTATAAAAAAGGCGAAACAAGGCCGAAATAATTCCAAAATTTAGCACGGTAATTCTATTTGGTCTAATCTGGCCATGTAAACAAATAAGGCGGGAGAAGGCAGTGTACGTATGTCGTTTCGCACACGGAGGTGACACGTTTCCTCTCGAAACCACGAGCCTTCTTGAGGAAGCTCCGGTTTGCAAGATGCCTACACCAAAGCTTGTCCCAATTCGGCCAAAAAGTTACCGCAGCATGTTGGTGCCATGTCATGACACCATGCCAAGTTTCATGATTTTCAAGCATGTTTTGGAATTACAAGAATTAAAAAACCAAGTTTCTCAATCTTTCCGGCCGAGCCATGATGCCCACATGTTTGAATTTCACTCCCATCTCTTGCATGGGACCTAGAAGTTCACCCAGAGACACACATGTGATTTTCAAACAACTTTGGTGCACTAGAGCATGTGCTTGTAGGTCAAATTTTAATTATGCACATTAAATGCCCAGAAACTCAATTAATGTATAAAAAGGCCAAATGAACACGGAATAATACCAAAATTTAGCACGACACTTCTATTTGGTCTAATCTGCCCATGTAGAAAATTAAGGCGGGAGAAGGCAGTGTATGCATGTTGTTTCGCACAGGGAGGTGACATGTTCCCTCTCAGACCAGGAGCCTTCTTGAGGGAAGCTCCGGTTTGCAAGAAGCTTACACCAACGCTTGTCCCAATTCGGCCAAAAAAAATCTACAGCATGTTAGTGCCATGTCATGACACCATGCCAAGTTTCACGATTTTCAGCCGTGATTTGGATTTACAAGAATTAAAAAAGCAAGTTTCTCAATCTTTCTGGCCGAGCCATGACGCCTACATGTTTGAATTTCACTCCCATCTCTTGCATGGGACCTAGAAATTCACCCAAGGACACACATGCCATTTTTCAAACAACTTTGGTGCACTCGAGCCTGTGCTTGTAGTTCAAATTTGAATTATGCACATTAAATGCCCAGAAACTCAGTTAATGTATAAAAAAGGCAAAATGAGCCTGGAATAATGACAAAATTTAGCATGGTACTTCTATTTGGTCTAATCTTGATGTGTAGAAAAATTAAGGCGGGAGAAGGCAGTGTACGTATGTTGTTTCACACACGAAGGTGACACGTTCCCTCTCGAAACCACGAGTCTTCTTGAGGAAAGCTCCAGTTTGCAAGAAGCCTACACCAAAGCTTGTCCCAATTCGGCCAAAAAAATTACCGCAGCATGTTGGTGCCATGTCATGAGACCATGCCAAGTTTCAGGATTTTTTGGTGTGTTTTGGAATTACAGGAATTAAAAAACCAAGTTTTTCAATCTTTCCGGCCGAGCCATGACGCCCAGATGTTTGAATTTCACTCCCATCTCTTGCATGGGACCTAGAAATTCACCCAAGGACACACATGTGGTTTTTCAAACAACTTTGGTGCACTGGAGCCTGTGCTTGCAGTTCAAATTGGAATTATGCACATTAAATGCCCAAAAACTTAATTAATATATAAAAAATGCGAAACAAGCCCGAAATAATTCCAAAATTTAGCACGGTACTTCTATTTGGTCTAATCTGGCCGTGTAAACAAATAAGGCGGGAGAAGGCAGTGTACGTATGTCGTTTCGCACACGGAGGTGACACGTTCCCTCTCGAAACCACGAGCCTTCTTGAGGAAGCTCCGGTTTGCAAGATGCCTACACCAAAGCTTGTCCCAATTCGGCCAAAAAATTACCGCAGCATGTTGGTGCCATGTCATGACACCATGCCAAGTTTCATGATTTTCAAGCATATTTTAGAATTACAGGAATTAAAAAACCAAGTTTCTCAATCTTTCCGGCCGAGCCATGATGCCCACATGTTTGAATTTCACTCCCATCTCTTGCATGGGACCTAGAAATTCACCCAGAGACACACATGTGATTTTCAAACAACTTTGGTGCACTAGAGCATGTGCTTGTAGTTCAAATTTTAATTATGCACATTAAATGCCCAGAAACTCAATTAATGTATAAAAAGGCGAAACAAGGCCGGAATAATTCCAAAATTTAGCACGGTAATTCTATTTGGTCTAATCTGGCCATGTAAACAAATAAGGCGGGAGAAGGCAGTGTACGTATGTCGTTTCGCACACGGAGGTGACACGTTTCCTCTCGAAACCACGAGCCTTCTTGAGGAAGCTCCGGTTTGCAAGATGCCTACACCAAAGCTTGTCCCAATTCGGCCAAAAAATTACCGCAGCATGTTGGTGCCATGTCATGACACCATGCCAAGTTTCATGATTTTCAAGCATGTTTTGGAATTACAAGAATTAAAAAACCAAGTTTCTCAATCTTTCCGGCCGAGCCATGATGCCCACATGTTTGAATTTCACTCCCATCTCTTGCATGGGACCTAGAAATTCACCCAGAGACACACATGTGATTTTCAAACAACTTTGGTGCACTAGAGCATGTGCTTGTAGGTCAAATTTTAATTATGCACATTAAATGCCCAGAAACTCAATTAATGTATAAAAAGGCCAAATGAACACGGAATAATACCAAAATTTAGCACGACACTTCTATTTGGTCTAATCTGCCCATGTAGAAAATTAAGGCGGGAGAAGGCAGTGTATGCATGTTGTTTCGCATAGGGAGGTGACATGTTCCCTCTCAGACCAGGAGCCTTCTTGAGGGAAGCTCCGGTTTGCAAGAAGCTTACACCAACGCTTGTCCCAATTCGGCCAAAAAAAATCTACAGCATGTTAGTGCCATGTCATGACACCATGCCAAGTTTCACGATTTTCAGCCGTGATTTGGATTTACAGGAATTAAAAAAGCAAGTTTCTCAATCTTTCTGGCCGAGCCATGACGCCTAGATGTTTGAATTTCACTCCCATCTCTTGCATGGGACCTAGAAATTCACCCAAGGACACACATGCCATTTTTCAAACAACTTTGGTGCACTCGAGCCTGTGCTTGTAGTTCAAATTTGAATTATGCACATTAAATGCCCAAAAACTCAGTTAATGTATAAAAAAGGCAAAATGAGCCTGGAATAATGACAAAATTTAGCATGGTACTTCTATTTGGTCTAATCTTGATGTGTAGAAAAATTAAGGCGGGAGAAGGCAGTGTACGTATGTTGTTTCACACACGAAGGTGACACGTTCCCTCTCGAAACCACGAGTCTTCTTGAGGAAAGCTCCAGTTTGCAAGAAGCCTACACCAAAGCTTGTCCCAATTCGGCCAAAAAAATTACCGCAACATGTTGGTGCCATGTCATGAGACCATGCCAAGTTTCAGGATTTTTTGGTGTGTTTTGGAATTACAGGTATTAAAAAACCAAGTTTTTCAATCTTTCCGGCCGAGCCATGACGCCCAGATGTTTGAATTTCACTCCCATCTCTTGCATGGGACCTAGAAATTCACCCAAGGACACACATGTGGTTTTTCAAACAACTTTGGTGCACTGGAGCCTGTGCTTGCAGTTCAAATTGGAATTATGCACATTAAATGCCCAAAAACTTAATTAATATATAAAAAATGCGAAACAAGCCCGAAATAATTCCAAAATTTAGCACGGTACTTCTATTTGGTCTAATCTGGCCGTGTAAACAAATAAGGCGGGAGAAGGCAGTGTACGTATGTCGTTTCGCACACGGAGGTGACACGTTCCCTCTCGAAACCACGAGCCTTCTTGAGGAAGCTCCGGTTTGCAAGATGCCTACACCAAAGCTTGTCCCAATTCGGCCAAAAAATTACCGCAGCATGTTGGTGCCATGTCATGACACCATGCCAAGTTTCATGATTTTCAAGCATATTTTAGAATTACAGGAATTAAAAAACCAAGTTTCTCAATCTTTCCGGCCGAGCCATGATGCCCACATGTTTGAATTTCACTCCCATCTCTTGCATGGGACCTAGAAATTCACCCAGAGACACACATGTGATTTTCAAACAACTTTGGTGCACTAGAGCATGTGCTTGTAGTTCAAATTTCAATTATGCACATTAAATGCCCAGAAACTCAATTAATGTATAAAAAGGCCAAACGAACACGGAATAATACCAAAATTTAGCACGACACTTCTATTTGGTCTAATCTTCCCATGTAGAAAATTAAGGCGAGAGAAGGCAGTGTATGCATGTTGTTTCGCACAGGGAGGTGACATGTTCCCTCTCAGAACCAGGAGCCTTCTTGAGGGAAGCTCCGGTTTGCAAGAAGCTTACACCAAAGCTTGTCCCAATTCAGCCAAAAAAATCTACAGCATGTTAGTGCCATGTCATGACACCATGCCAAGTTTCACGATTTTCAGCCGTGATTTGGATTTACAGGAATTAAAAAAGCAAGTTTCGCAATCTTTCTCGCCGAGCCATGACGCCTAGATGTTTGAATTTCACTCCCATCTCTTGCATGGGACCTAGAAATTCACCCAAGGACACACATGCCATTTTTCAAACAACTTTGGTGCACTGGAGCCTGTGCTTGTAGTTCAAATTTGAATTATGCACATTAAATGCCCAGAAACTTAATTAATGTATAAAAAAGGCAAAATGAGCCCGGAATAATGACAAAATTTAGCATGGTACTTCTATTTGGTCTAATCTTGCTGTGTAGAAAAATTAAGGCGGGAGAAGGCAGTGTACATATGTTGTTTCACACACGAAGGTGACACGTTCCCTCTCGGAACCACGAGTCTTCTTGAGGAAAGCTCCAGTTTGCAAGAAGCCTACACCAAAGCTTGTCCCAATTCGGCCAAAAAAATTACTGCAACATGTTGGTGCCATCTCATGAGACGATGCCAAGTTTCATGATTTTCAGGCGTGTTTTGGAATTACAGGAATTAAAAAACCAAGTTTTTCAATCTTTCTGGCCGAGCCACGACGCCCAGATGTTTGAATTTCACTCCATCTCTTGCATGGGACCTAGAAATTTACCCAAGGACACACATGTGATTTTTCAAACAACTTTGGTGCACTAGAGCCTATGCTTGCAGTTCAAATTGGAATTATGCACATTA
Organism: Triticum aestivum; assembly: GCF_018294505.1. Taxonomy (NCBI): domain Eukaryota; kingdom Viridiplantae; phylum Streptophyta; class Magnoliopsida; order Poales; family Poaceae; genus Triticum; species Triticum aestivum. The sequence continues at coordinate 371,652,518 of NC_057812.1, read as the reverse complement.
AATGCTGAGAAACTTAATTAATGTATAAAAAAGGCGAAACGAGCCCGGAATAATTCCAAAATTTAGCACGGTACTTCTATTTGGTCTAATCTGGCCCTGTGAAAAAATAAGCCGGGAGAAGGCAGTGTACGTATGTCGTTTCGCACACGGAGGTGACATGTTCCCTCTCGGAACCACGAGCGTTCTTGAGGAAGCTCCGGTTTGCAAGATGCCTACACCAAAGCTTGTCCCAATTCGGCCAAAAAAATTACCGTAACATGTTGGTGCCATGTCATGAGACGATGCCAAGTTTCATGATTTTCAGGTGTGTTTTGGAATTACAGGAATTAAAAAACCAAGTTTTTCAATCTTTCTGGCCTAGCCACGACGCCTAGATGTTTGAATTTCACTCCCATCTCTTGCATGGGACCTAGAAATTCACCCAAGGACACACATGTGATTTTTCAAACAACTTTGGTGCACTGGAGCATGTGCTTGTAGTTCAAATTTCAATTATGCACATTAAATGCCCAGAAACTCAATTAATGTATAAAAAGGCCAAACGAACACGGAATAATACCAAAGTTTAGCACGACACTTCTATTTGGTCTAATCTGCCCATGTAGAAAATTAAGGCGGGAGAAGGCAGTGTACGCATGTTGTTTCGCACATGGAGGTGACACGTTCCCTCTCAGAACCAGGAGCCTTCTTGAGGGAAGCTCCGGTTTGCAAGAAGCTTACACCAAAGCTTGTCCCAATTCGGCCAAAAAAATCTGCAGCATGTTAGTGCCATTTCATGACACCATGCCAAGTTTCATGATTTTTAGCCGTGATTTGGATTTACAGGAATTAAAAAAGCAAGTTTCTCAATCTTTCTGGCCGAGCCACGACGCCTAGATGTTTGAATTTCACTCCCATCTCTTGCATGGGACCTAGAAATTCACCCAAGGACACACATGCAATTTTTCAAACAACTTTGGTGCATTGGAGCCTGTGCTTGTAGTTCAAATTTGAATTATACACATTAAATGCCCAGAAACTCAATTAATGTATAAAAAAGGCAAAATGAGCCTGGAATAATGACAAAATTTAGCATGGTACTTCTATTTGGTCTAATCTTGCTGTGTAGAAAAATTAAGGTGGGAGAAGGCAGTGTATGTATGTCGTTTCGCACACGGAGGTGACACGTTCCCTCTTTGAACCATGTGCCTTCTTGAGGTAAGCTCCGGTTTGCAAGAAGCTTACACCAAATCTTGTCCCAATTCGGCCAAAAAATTACCGCAGCATGTTGGTGGCAAGTCATGACATCATTCCAAGTTTCATGATTTTCAGGTGTGTTTTGGAATTACAGGAATTAAAAAACCAAGTTTCTCGATCTTTCCAACCGAGCCACGACACCCTAATGTTTGAATTTCACTCCCATCTCTTGCATGGGACCTAGAAATTCACCTAAGGACACACATGTGATTTTTCAAACAACTTTGGTGCACTGGAGCCTGTGCTTGTATTTCAAATTTGAATTATGCACATTCAATGCCCAGAAACTGAATTAATGTATAAAAAGGCAAAACGAGCCCAGAATAATTCCAAAATTTAGCACGGTACTTCTATTTTGTCTAATCTGGCTGTGTAAAAAATTAAGGCGGGAGAAGGCAGTGTACGTATGTCGTTTCGCACACGGAGGTGACACGTTCCCTCTCGGAACCAGGAGCCTTCGTGAGGGAAGCTCCGGTTTGCAAGAAGCTTACACCAAAGCTTGTCCCAATTTGGCTAAAAAAATTTGGAACATGTTGCTGCCATGTCATGAGACCATGCCAAGTTTCATGATTTTCAGGCATGTTTTGGAATTACAGGAATTAAAAAACCAAGTTTCACAATCTTTCCGGCCGAGCCACGACGCCCAGATGTTTGAATTTCACTCCCATCTCTTGCATGGGACCTAGAAATTCACCCAAGGACACACATGTGATTTTTCAAACAACTTTGGTGCACTGGAGGCTGTGCTTGCAGTTCAAATTTGAATTATGCACATTAAAAGCCCAGGGACTTAATTAATGTATAAAAAGGCGGAACGAGCCCGGAATAATTGCAAAATTTAGCATGGTACTTCTATTTGGTCTAATCTAGCTGTGTAAAAAAATAAGGCGGGAGAAGGCAGTGTACGTATGTCATTTCACACACGAAGGTGACACGTTCCCTCTCGGAACCACGAGTCTTCTTGAGGAAAGCTCCAGTTTGCAAGAAGCCTACACCAAAGCTTGTCCCAATTCGGCCAAAAAAATTACCGCAGCATGTTGGTGCCATGTCATGAGACCATGCCAAGTTTCATGATTTTCAGGTGTGTTTTGGAATTACAGGAATTAAAAAATCGAGTTTTTCAATCTTTCTAGCCGAGCCACGATGCCCAGATGTTTGAATTTCACTCCCATCTCTTGCAAGGGACCTAGAAATTCACCCAAGGACACACATGTGATTTTTCAAACAACTTTGGTGCACTGGAGCCTGTGCTTGCAGTTCAAATTGGAATGATGCACATTAAATGCCCAGAAACTTAATTAATGTATAAAAAAGGCGAAACAAGGCCGGAATAATTCCAAAATTTAGCACGGTACTTCTATTCGGTCTAATCTGGCCGTGTAAACAAATAAGGCGGGAGAAGGCAGTGTACGTATGTCGTTTCGCACACGGAGGTGACACGTTCCCTCTCGAAACCACGAGCCTTCTTGAGGAAGCTCCGGTTTGCAAGATGCCTACACCAAAGCTTGTCCCAATTAGGCCAAAAAAATTACCGCAGCATGTTGGTGCCGTGTCATGAGACGATGCCAAGTTTCATGATTTTCAGGTGTGTTTTGGAATTACAGGAATTAAAAAACCAAGTTTTTCAATCTTTCTGGCCTAGCCACGACGCCTAGATGTTTGAATTTCACTCCCATCTCTTGCATGGGACCTAGAAATTCACCCAAGGACACACATGTGATTTTTCAAACAAGTTTGGTGCACTGGAGCATGTGCTTGTAGTTCAAATTGGAATTATGCACATTAAATGCCGAGAAAATTAATTAATGTATAAAAAAGGCGAAACGAGCCCGGAATAATTCCAAAATTTAGCACGGTACTTCTATTTGGTCTAATCTGGCCGTGTAAAAAAAATAAGGCGGGATAAGGCAGTGTACGTATATCGTTTCGCACATGGAGGTGACACGTTCCCTCTCGGAACCACGAGCGTTCTTGAGGAAGCTCCGGTTTGCAAGATGCCTACACCAAAGCTTGTCCCAATTCGGCCAAAACAATTACCGCAACATGTTGGTGCCATGTCATGACACCATGCCTAGTTTCATGATTTTCAAGCATGTTTTGGAATTACAGGAATTAAAAAACCAAGTTTCTCAATCTTTCCGACCGAGCCATAACGCCCAGATGTTTGAATTTCACTCCCATCTCTTGCATGGGACCTAGAAATTCACCCAAGGACACACATGTGATTTTCAAACAAATTTGGTGCACTAGAGCATGTGCATGTAGTTCAAATTTTAATTATGCACATTAAATGCCCAGAAACTCAATTAATGTATAAAAAGGCTAAACGAACACGGAATAATTCCAAAATTCAGTACGATACTTCTATTTGGTCTAATCTACCAGTGTAAAATATTAAGGCGGGAGAAGGCAGTATACGCATGTTGTTTCGCACACGGAGGTGACACGTTCCCTCTCAGAACCAGGAGCCTTCTTGAGGGAAGCTCCGGTTTGCAAGAAGCTTACACCAAAGCTTGTCCCAAATTCGCCAAAACAAATCTGTAGCTTGTTGGTGCCATGTCATGACACCATGCCAAGTTTCATGATTTTCAGCCGTGATTTGGATTTACAGGAATTAAAAAAGCAAGTTTCTCAATCTTTCTGGCCGAGCCACGATGCCTAGATGTTTGAATTTCACTCCCATCTCTTGCATGGGACCTAGAAATTCACCCAAGGACACACATATCATTTTTCATACAACTTTGGTGCACTGGAGCCTGTGCTTGTAGTTCAAATTTGAATTATGCACATTAAATGCCCAGAAACTCAATTAATGTATAAAAAAGGCGAAATGAGCCCGGAATAATGACAAAATTGAGCATGGTACTTCTATTTGGTCTAATTATGATGTGTAGAAAAATTAAGGTGGGAGAAGGCAATGTACGTATGTCGTTTCGCACACGGAGGTGACACGTTCCCTCTAGGAACCACGAGCCTTCTTGAGGGAAGCTCCGATTTGCAAGAAGCTTACGCCAAAGCTTGTCCCAATTCGGCCAAAAAATTACCGCAGCATGTTGGTGGCATGTCATGGCATCATGCCAAGTTTCATGATTTTCAGGCGTGTTTAGTAATTACAGGAATTAAAACACCAAGTTTCTCAATCTTTCCAACCAAGCCACGACACCCAGATGTTTGAATTTCACTCCAATATGTTGCATGGGACATAGAAATTCACCTAAGGACACACATGTGATTTTACAAACAACTTTGGTGCACTTGAGCCTGTGCTTGTATTTCAAATTTGATTATGCACATTCAATGCCCACAAACTCAATTAATGTATAAAAAGGCGAAACGAGCCCGAAATAATTCCAAAATTTAGCACGGTACTTCTATTTGGTCTAATCTGGCTGTGTAAAAAAATTAAGGCGTAAGAAGGCAGTGTACGTATGTCGTTTCACACACGGAGGTGACACGTTCCCTCTTGGAACCAGGAGCCTTCGTGAGGGAAGCTCCGGTTTGCAAGAAGCTTACACGAAAGCTTGTCCCAATTCGGCCAAAGAAATTACCGGAACAAGTTGGTGCCATGTCATGAGACCATGCCAAGTTTCATGATTTTTAGGCATGTTTTGAAATTACAGGAATTAAAAAACCTAGTTCCACAATCTTTTCGGCCGAGCCACGACGCCCAGATGTTTGAATTTCACTCCCATCTCTTGCATGGGACCTAGAAATTCACCCAAGGACACACACGTGATTTTTCAAATAACTTTGGTGCACTGGAGCCTGTTCTTGCAGTGTTGGGGAACATTGCAAAAAACAAAAAAAATCTATGGAGTCAACTAGTAACGAGAGGAGAGTGCATCTACGTACCCTTCTAGATCGCGAGCGATAGTTTTCAAGAGAACGGGGATGATGGAGTCGTACTCGCCGTGATCCAAATCACCGATGACCATGTGCCGAACGGACGGCACCTCCGCGTTCAACAAACGTACGGAGTGGATGACGTCTCCTCCTTCTTGATCCAGCAAGGGGGAAGGAGAGGTTGATGAAGATCCAGCAGCACGACGGCGTGGTGGTGGATGCAGTAGTGATCGCAGCAGGGCTTCGCCGAGCTTCTGCGAGAGGGAGAGGTGTAGCAGGGGAGAGGGAGGCGCCAAGGCTTGAGGTATGGCTGCCCTCCCTCCCCCCTTTATATAGGCCCCCTAGGGGGGTGCGCCGGCCCTAGGAGATGGGATCTCCTAGGGGGGGCGGCAGCCAAGGGGTGGAGTACCCCCCATGGCAAGTGGAGGCGCCCCCTCCCCTAGGGTTCCCAACCCTAGGCGCATGGGGGGCCCAAGGGGGGGGGGCGCACCAGCCCACTATGGGCTGGTTCCCCTCCCCACTTCAGCCCATGGGGCCCTCCGGGATGGGTGGCCCCACCCGGTGGACCCCCGGGACCCATCCGGTGGTCCCGGTACAATATCGGTGACCCCGAAACTTTCCCGATGGCCGAAACTACACTTCCTATATATAATTCTTCACCTCCGGACAATTCCGGAACTCCTCATGACGTCCAGGATCTCATCTGGAACTCCGAACAACTTTCGGATTACTGCATACTCATATCTATACAACCCTAGCGTCACCGAACCTTAAGTGTGTAGACCCTACGGGTTCGGGAGACAAGCAGACATGACCGAGATGACTCTCTTGTCAATAACCAACAGTGGGATCTGGATACCCATGTTGGCTCCCACATGCTCCTCGAGGATCTCATCGGATGAACCACGATGTCGAGGACCTAATTAATCCCGTACTCAATTCCCTTTGTCAATCAGTACGTTACTTGCCCGAGACCCGATCGTCGGTATCCCAATACCTTGTTCAGTCTCGTTACCGGCAAGTCACTTTACTCGCACCGTAATGCATGATCCTGTGATCAACCACTTGATCACATTGAGCTCATTATGATGATGCATTACCGAGTGGGCCCACAGATACCTCTCCGTCATACGGAGTGACAAATCCCGGTCTCGATTCGTGCCAACCCAACAGACACTTTCGGAGATACCTGTAATGTACCTTTATAGTCACCTAGTTACGTTGTGACGTTTGGCACACCCAAGGTACTCCTACGGTATCCGGGAGTTGCACAATCTCATGGTCTAAGGAAATGATACTTGACATCCAGAAAAGCTACAACAAACGAACTACACGATCTTTGTGCTATGCTTACGTTTGGGTCTTGTCCATCACATCATTCTCCTAATGATGTGATCCCGTTATCAATGACATCCCCATGTCCATAGCCAGGAAACCATGACTATCTGTTGATCAACGAGCTAGTCAACTAGAGGCTCACTAGGGACACATTGTGGTCTATGTATTCACACATGTATTATGATTTCCGGATAATACAATTATAGCATGAATAATAGACAATTATCATGAACAAGGAAATATAATAATCATTTTATTATTGCCTCTAGGGCATATTTTCAACAGTCTCCCACTTGCACTAGAGTCAATCATCTAGTTACATTTTGATGAATCAAACACCCATGGAATTCTGGTGTTGATCATGTTTTGCTCTAGGGAGAGGTTTAGTCAACGGATCTGCTACATTCAGGTCCGTATGTACTTTACAAATCTCTATGTCTCCATTTTGAACACTTTCACGAATGGAGTTGAAGCGACGCTTGATATGCCTGGTCTTCCTGTGAAACCTGGGCTCCTTGGCAAGGGCAATAGCTCCAGTGTTGTCACAGAAGAGAGTCATCAGGCCCGACGCATTGGGTATGACTCCTAGGTCGGTAATGAACTCCTTCACCCAGACTGCTTCGTGTGCTGCCTCCGAGGCTGCCATGTACTCCGCTTCACATGTAGATCCCACCACAACGCTTTGCTTGCAACTGCACCAGCTTACTGCCCCACCATTCAAAATATACACGTATCCGGTTTGTGACTTAGAGTCATCCAGATCTGTGTCGAAGCTAGCATCGATGTAACCCTTTACGACGAGCTCTTCGTCACCTCCATAAACGAGAAACATTTCCTTAGTCCTTTTCAGGTACTTCAGGATATTTTTGACCGCTGTCCAGTGTTCCATGCCGGGATTACTTTGGTACCTTCCTACCAAACTCACGGCAAGGTTTACAACAGGTCTGGTACACAGCATAGCATACATGATAGACCCTATGGCCGAGGAATAGGGGACGACACTCATCTTTTCTCTATCTTCTGCCATGGTCGGGCATTGAGCCAAGCTCAATCTCGTACCTTGTAATACAAGCAAGAACCCTTTCTTTGACTGATCCATTTTGAACTTCTTCAAAATCTTGTCAAGGTACGTACTCTGTGAAAGACCAATGAGGCGTCTCGATCTATCTCTATAGATCTTGATGCCTAATATATAAGCAGCTTCTCCAAGGTCCTTCATTGAAAAACACTTGTTCAAATAGGCCTTTATGCTTTCCAAGAACTCTATATCATTTCCCATCAACAGTATGTCATCCACATACAATATGAGAAATGCTACAGAGCTCCCACTCACTTTCTTGTAAATGCAGGTTTCTCCATAAGTCTGCATAAACCCAAACGCTTTGATCATCTCATCAAAGCGAATGTTCCAACTCCGAGATGCTTGCACCAGCCCATAAATCGAGCGTTGGAGCTTGCACACCTTGTCAACATTCTTAGGATCAACAAAACCTTCCGGCTGCATCATATACAATTCCTCCTTAAGGAAACCATTAAGGAATGCCGTTTTGACGTCCATTTGCCATATCTCATAATCATAGAATGCGGCAATTGCTAACATGATTTGGACGGACTTCAGCTTCGCTACGGGTGAGAAAGTCTCATCGTAGTCAACCCCTTGAACTTGTCGATAACCCTTAGCGACAAGCCGAGCTTTATAGATGGTCACATTACCATCCGCGTCTGTCTTCTTCTTCAAGATCCATTTATTTTCTATGGCTCGCCGATCAACGGGCAAGTCAGTCAAAGTCCATACTTCGTTTTCATACATGGATCCTATCTCGTATTTCATGGCTTCCAGCCATTTGTCGGAATCCGGGCCCGCCATCGCTTCTTCATAGTTCGAAGGTTCACCGTTGTCTAACAACATGATTTCCAAGACAGGGTTGCCGTACCACTCTGGTGCGGAACGTGTCCTTGTGGACCTACGAAGTTTAGTAGCAACTTGATCTGAAGTTTCATGATCATCATCATCAACTTCCTCTCTAGTCGGTGCAGGCACCTCAGGAACATTTTCTTGAGCTGCGCCACTTACCGGTTCAAGAGGTAATACTTCATCAAGTTCTACCTTCCTCCCACTTATTTCTTTCGAGAGAAACTCCTTCTCTAGAAAGGACCCATTCTTGGCAACAAAGATCTTGCCTTCGGATCTGAGGTAGAAGGTATACCCAACAGTTTCTTTAGGGTATCCTATGAAGATGCATTTTTCCGACTTGAGTTCGAGCTTTTCAGGTTGAAGTTTCTTGACATAAGCATCGCATCCCCAAACTTTTAGAAACGACAGCTTAGGTTTCTTCCCAAACCATAATTCATACGGTGTCGTCTCAACGGATTTCGACGGAGCCCTATTTAAAGTGAATGCGACAGTCTCTAAAGCATAGCCCCAAAATGATAGCGGTAAATCGGTAAGAGACATCATAGATCGCACCATATCTAATAGAGTGCGATTACGACGTTCGGACACACCATTACGCTGAGGTGTTCCAGGCGGCGTGAGTTGTGAAACTATTCCACATTTTCTTAAGTGTGTGCCAAATTCGTGACTCAAGTATTCTCCCCCATGATCTGATCAGAAGAACTTGATTTTCCTGTCACGTTGATTCTCAACCTCACTCTGAAATTCCTTGAACTTTTCAAAGGTCTTAGACTTGTGTTTCATTAAGTAGACATACCCATATCTACTCAAATCATCAGTGAGGGTGAGAACATAACGATAGCCACCACGGGCCTCAACACTCATTGAACCGCACACATCAGTATGTATGATTTCCAATAAGTTGGTTGCTCGCTCCATTGTTCCTGAGAACGGAGTCTTGGACATTTTACCCATGAGGCATGGTTCGCACGTGTCAAATGATTCGTGATCAAGAGACTCTAAAAGTCCATCTGCATGGAGCTTCTTCATGCGTTTGACACCTATGTGACCAAGGCGGCAGTGCCACAAGTATGTGGGACTATCATTATCAACCTTACATCTTTTGGTATTCACACTATGAATATGTGTAGCATTACACTCGAGATTCATTAAGAATAAACCATTCACCATCGGAGCATGACCATAAAACATATCTCTCATATAAATAGAACAACCATTATTCTCGGATTTAAATGAGTAGCCATCTCGTATTAAACGAGATCCTGATACAATGTTCATGCTCAAAGCTGGCACTAAATAACAATTATTGAGGTTTAAAACTAATCCTGTAGGTAAATGTAGAGGTAGCGTGCCGACGGCGATCACATCGACCTTGGAACCATTCCCGACGCGCATCGTCACCTCGTCCTTCGCCAGTCTCCGCTTATTCCGCAGCTCCTGCTTTGAGTTACAAATGTGAGCAACCGCACCGGTATCAAATACCCAAGAGCTACTATGAGTACTGGTAAGGTACACATCAATTACATGTATATCACATATACCTTTTGTGATGCCGGCCTTCTTGTCCGCTAAGTATTTGGGACAGTTCCGCTTCTAGTGACCACTTCCCTTGCAATAAAAGCACTCAGTCTCGGGCTTGGGTCCATTCTTTGGCTTCTTCCCGGCAGCTTGCTTACCGGGCGCGGCAACTCCCTTGCCGTACTTCTTGAAGTTCTTCTTACCCTTGCCTTTCTTGAACTTAGTGGTTTTATTCACCATCAACACTTGATGTTCCTTTTTGACTTCTACCTCTGCTGATTTCAGCATTGCAAATACTTCAGGAATGGTCTTTTCCATCCCCTGCATATTGAAGTTCATCACAAAGCTCTTGTAGCTTGGTGGAAGCAACTGAAGGATTCTGTCAATGACCGCGTCATCCGGGAGATTAACTCCCAGCTGAGTCAAGAGGTTATGCAACCCAGACATTTTGAGTATGTGCTCACTGACAGAACTATTTTCCTCCATCTTACAGCTGAAGAACTTGTCGGAGACTTCATATCTCTCGACCCGGGCATGAGCTTGGAAAACCATTTTCAGCTCTTCGAACATCTCATATGCTCTGTGTCGCTCAAAATGCTTTTGGAGCCCCGGTTCTAAGCTGTCAAGCATGCGGCACTGAACGAGGGAGTAATCATCAGCACGTGTCTGCCAAGCGTTCATAACGTCTTGGTTCTGTGGGACGGGTGCGTCACCTAGCGGTGCTTCTAGGACATAATCTTTCTTGGCAGCTATGAGGATGATCCTTAGGTTCCGGACCCAGTCCGTATAGTTGCTGCCATCATATTTCATCTTGGTTTTCTCTAGGAACGCATTGAAGTTGAGGACAACATTGGCCATTTGATCTACAAGACATATTGTAAAGATTTTAGACTAAGTTCATGATAATTAAGTTCATCTAATCAAATTATTTAATGAACTCCCACTTAGATAGACATCCCTCCAGTCATCTAAGTATAACATGATCCAAGTTGACTAGGCCGTGTCCGATCATCACGTGAGACGGACTAGTCAACATCGGTGAACATCTTCATGTTGATCGTATCTTCTATACGACTCATGCTTGACCTTTCGGTCTTCTGTGTTCCGAGGCCATGTCTGTACATGCTAGGCTCGTCAAGTCAACCTAAGTGTATTGCGTGTGTAAATCTGTCTTACACCCGTTGTATGTGAACGTTGGAATCTATCACACCCGATCATCATGTGGTGCTTCGAAACAACGAACTGTCGCAACGGTGCATAGTTAGGGGGAACACTTTCTTGAAATTATTATGAGGGATCATCTTATTTACTACCGTCGTTCTAAGTAAACAAGATGCAAAAACATGATAAACAGCACATGCAATCAAATAATAGTGACATGATATGGCCAATATCATATAGCTCCTTTGATCTCCATCTTGGGGCTCCATGATCATCTTGTCACCGGCATGACACCATGATCTCCATCATCATGATCTCCATCATCGTGTCTTCTTGAAGTTGTCTCATCATCTATTACTTCTACTACTATGGCTAACGCTTTAGCAATAAAGTAAAGTAATTACATGACGTTTATGTTGACACGCAGGTCATAAATAAATAAAGACAACTCATATGGCTCCTGCCGGTTGTCATACTCATCGACATGCAAGTCGTGATTCCTATTACATGAACATGATCAATCTCATACACCACATATATCATTCATCATTCATCACAACCTTTGTCCATATCACATCACAAAACACTTGCTGCAAAAACAAGTTAGACGTCCTCTAATTGGTGTTGCAAGTTTTTACGTGGCTGCTATAGGTTTCTAGCAAGAACGTTTCTTACCTACGCCAAAACCACAACGTGAATTGCCAATTTCTATTTACCCTTCATAAGGGCCCTGTTCATCGAATCCGATACGACTAAAGTGGGAGAGACAGACACCCGCCAGCCACCTTATGCAACTAGTGCATGTCAATCGGTGGAACCGGTCTCACGTAAGCGTACGTGTAAGGTTGGTCCGGGCCGCTTCATCCCACGATGCCGCCGAATCAAGATAAGACTAGTGACGGCAAGCAAATTGACAATATCGACGCCCACAACTACTTTCTGTTCTACTCGTGCATAGTAACTATGCATAGACCTAGCTCATGATGCCACTATTGGGGAACGTTGCAGAAAACAAAAAAAATTCCTACGTTTTCACCAAGATCAATCTATGGAGTCAACTAGCAACGAGAGGAGAGTGCATCTACATACCCTTGTAGATCGCGAGCGGAAGTGTTCAAGAGAATGGGGATGATGGAGTCGTATTCGCCGTGATCCAAATCACCGATGACCAAGTGCCGAACGGACGGCACCTCCGCGTTCAACACACGTACGGAGCGGATGACGTCTCCTCCTTCTTGATCCAACAAGGGGGAAGGAGAGGTTGATGAAGATCCAGCAGCACGACGGCGTGGTGGTGGATGCAGCAGTGATCGCAGCAGGGCTTCGCCGAGCTTCTGCGAGAGGGAGAGGTGTAGCAGGGGAGAGGGAGGCGCCAAGGCTTGAGGTACGGCTGCCCTCCACCCCTTTATATAGGCCCCCTAGGGGGGTGAGCCGGCCCTAGGCGGGATCTCCTAGGGGGGCGGCGTCCAACGGGTGGAGTACCCCCCAAGGCAAGTGGATGCGCCCCCTCCCCTAGGGTTCCCAACCCTAGGCGCATGGGGGCCCAAGGGGGGGCGCACCAGCCCACTATGGGCTGGTTCGCCTCCCCACTTCAGCCCATGGGGCCCTCCGGGATGGCTGGCCCCACCCGGTGGACCCCCGGGACCCATCCGGTGGTCCCGGTACAATACCGGTGACCCCAAAACTTTCCCGATGGCCGAAACTACACTTCCTATATATAATTCTTCACCTCCGGACAATTCCGGAACTCCTCGCGACGTCCAGAATCTCATCCGGGACTCCGAACAACTTTCGTATTACTGCATACTCATATCTATACAACCCTAGCATCACCGAACCTTATGTGTGTAGACCCTACGGGTTCGGGAGACAAGCAGACATGACCGAGACGACTCTCTGGTCAATAACCAATAGCGGGATCTGGATACCCATGTTGGCTCCCACATGCTCCTCGATGATCTCATCGGATGAACCATGATGTTGAGGACCTAATTAATCCCGTACTCAATTCCCTTTGTCAATCGGTACGTTACTTGCCCGAGTCCCGATCGTCGGTATCCCAATACCTTGTTCAGTCTCGTTACCGGCAAGTCACTTTACTCGTACCGTAATGCATGATCCTGTGATCAACCACTTGATCACATCGAGCTCATTATGATGATGCATTACCGAGTGGGCCCAGAGATACCTCTCCGTCATACGGAGTGACATATCCCAGTCTCGATTCGTGCCAACCCAACAGACACTTTCAGAGATACCTGTAATGTACCTTTATAGTCACCCAGTTACGTTGTGACGTTTGGCACACCCAAGGTACTCCTACGGTATCCGGGAGTTGCACAATCTCATGGTCTAAGGAAATGATACTTGACATCCAGAAAAGCTACAGCAAACGAACTACACGATCTTTGTGCTATGCTTAGGTTTGGGTCTTGTCCATCACATCATTCTCCTAATGATGTGATCCCGTTATCAATGACATCCCCATGTCCATAGCCAGGAAACCATGACTATCTGTTGATCAACGAGCTAGTCAACTAGAGGCTCACTAGGGACACATTGTGGTCTATGTATTCACACAGGTATTACGATTTCCGGACAATACAATTATAGCATGAATAATAGACAATTATCATGAACAAGGAAATATAATAATCATTTTATTATTGCCTCTAGGGCATATTTTCAACATGCAGTTCAAATTTGTATTATGCACATTAAATGCCCAGAAAGTTAATTTATGTATAAAAAAGGCGAAACGAGCCCGGAATAATTGCAAAATTTAGCACGGTACTTCTATTTGGTCTAATCTAGCTGTGTAAAAAAATACGGCGGGAGAAGGCAATGTACGTATGTCGTTTCACACACGAAGGTGACACGTTCCCTCTCGAAACCACGAGCCTTCTTGAGGGTAGATCCAGTTTGCAAGAAGCCTACACCAAAGCTTGTGCCAGTTCGGCCAAAAAAATTACCGCAACATGTTGGTGCCATGTCATGAGATGATGCCAAGTTTCATGATTTTCAGGTGTGTTTTGGAATTATAGGAATTAAAAAACCAAGTTTTTCAATCTTTCTGGCCGAGCCACGACGCCTAGATGTTTGAATTTCACTCCCATCTCTTGCATGGGACCTAGAAATTCACCCAAGGACACACATGTGATTTTTCAAACAACTTTGGGGCACTGGAGCCTGTGCTTGCACTTCAAATTGGAATTATGCACATTAAATGTCGAGAAACTTAATTAATGTCTAAAAAGGCGAAACGAGCCCGGAATAATTCCAAAATTTAGCATGGTACTTCTATTTGGTCTAATCTGGCTGTGTAAAAAAATAAGGCGGGAGAAGGTAGTGTACGTATGTCGTTTCGCACACGGAGGTGACACGTTCCCTCTCGGAACCACGAGCCTTCTTGAGGAAGCTCCGATCTGCAAGATGCCTACACCAAAGCATGTCCCAATTCTGCCAAAAAAATTACCGCAGCATGTTGGTGCCATGTCATGACACCATGCCAAGTTTCATGATTTTTAAGCATATTTTGGAATTACAGGAATTAAAAAACCAAGTTTCTCAATCTTTCCGACCGAGCCATGACGCCCAGATGTTTGAATTTCACTCCCATCTCTTGCATGGGACCTAGAAATTAACCCAAGGACACACATGTGATTTTTCAAACAACTTTGGTGCACTGGAGCATGTGCTTGTAGTTCAAATTTGAATTATGCACATTAAATGCCCAGAAACTCAATTAATGTATGAAAAGGCCAAACAAACACGGAATAATTCCAAAATTTAGCACGATACTTCTATTTGGTCTAATCTACCCATGTAAAAAATTAAGGCAGGAGAAGGCAGTGTACGCATGTTGTTTTGCACACGGAGGTGACATGTTCCCTCTCAGAACCAGGAGCCTTCTTGAGGGAAGCTCCGGCTTGCTAGAAGCTTACACCAAAGCTTGTCCCAATTCGGCCAAAAAAATCTGCAGCATGTTGGTGCCATGTCATGACACCATGCCAAGTTTCATGATTTTCATCCGTGATTTGGATTTACAGGAATTAAAAAACCAAGTTTCTCAATCTTTCTGGCCGAGCCACAACGCCTAGATGTTTGAATTTCACTCCCATCTCTTGCATGGGACCTAGAAATTCACCCAAGGACACACATGTCATTTTTCAAATAACTTTCGTGGACTGGAGCCTGTGCTTGTAGTTCAAATTTGAATTATGCACATTAAATGCCCAGAAACTCAATTAATGTATAAAAAAGGCGAAATGAGCCCGGAATAATTCCAAAATTTAGCATGGTACTTCTATTTGGTCTAATCTTGCTGTGTAGAAAAATTAAGGTGGGAGAAGGCAGTGTACGTATGTCGTTTCGCACACGGAGGTGACACGTTCCCTCTCAGAACCACGAGCCTTCTTGATGGAAGCTCCGGTTTGCAAGAAGCTTACACCAAAGCTTGTCCCAATTCGTCCAAAAAAATTACCGCAACATGTTGGTGGCATGTCATGACATCATGCCAAGTTTCATGATTTTCAGGCGTGTTTTGGAATTACAGGAATTAAAAAACCAAGTTTCTCAATCTTTCCAACCGAGCCACGACACCCAGATGTTGGAATTTCAGTCCCATCTCTTGCATGGGACCTAGAAATTCACCTAAGGACACACATGTGATTTTTCAAACAACTTTGGTGCACTGGAGCCTGTGCTTGTATTCCAAATTTGAATTATGCACATTCAATGCCGAGAAACTCAATTAATGTATAAAAAAGGCGAAACGAGCCCGGAATAATTCCAAAATTTAGCACGGTACTTCTATTTGGTCTAATCTGGCTGTGTAAAAAAATTAAGGCGGGAGAAGGTAGTGTACGTATGTCGTTTCGCACACGGAGGTGACACGTTCCCTCTCAGAACCAGGAGCCTTCGTGAGGGAAGCTCCGGTTTGCAAGAAGCTTACACCAAAGCTTGTCCCAATTCGGCCAAAAAATTACCGGAACATGTTGGTGCCAAGTCATGAGACCATGCCAAGTTTCATGATTTTCAGGCATGTTTTGGAATTACAGGAATTAAAAAAACTAAGTTTCACAATCTTTCCGGCCGAGGCACGATGCCCAGATGTTTGAGTTTCACTCCCAACTCTTGCATGGGAACTAGAAATTCACCCAAGGACACACATGTGATTTTTCAAACAACTTTGGTGCACTGGAGCCTGTGCTTGCAGTTCAAATTTGAATTATGCACATTAAATGCCCAGAAACTTAATTAATGTATAAAAAGGTGAAATGAGCCCCGAATAATTCCAAAATTTAGCACGGTACTTTTATTTATTCTAATCTAGCTGTGTAAAAAAACTAGGCGAGAGAAGGCAGTGTACGTATGTCGTTTCACACACAAAGGTGACACGTTCCCTCTCGGAACCACGAGCCTTCTTGAGGGAAGCTCCAGTTTGCAAGAAGCCTACACCAAAGCTTGTCCCAATTCGGCCAAAAAAATTACCGCAGCATGTTGGTGCCATGTCATGAGATCATGCCAAGTTTCATGACTATCAGGTGTGTTTTGGAATTACAGGAATTAAAAAACCAAGTTTTTCAATCTTTCTGGCCGAGCCATGACGCCCAGATGTTTGAATTTCACTCCCATCTCTTGCATGGGACCTAGAAATTCACCCAAGGACACACATGTGATTTTTCAAACAACTTTGGTGCATTGGAGCCTGTGCTTGCAGTTCAAATTGGAATTATGCACATTAAATGCCCAGAAACATAATTAATGTATAAAAAAGGCGAAACGAGCTCGGAATAATTCCAAAATTTAGCTCGGTACTTCTATTTGGTCTGATCTGGCCGTGTAAAAAAATAAGGCGGGAGAAGGTTGTGTACGTATGTCGTTTCGCACACGGAGGTGACACGTTCCCTCTCGGAACCACGAGCCTTCTTGAGGAAGCTCCGGTTTGCTAGATGCCTACACCAATGCTTGTCCTAATTCGGCCAAAAAAATTACCGCAGCATGTTGGTGCCATGTCATGACACCATGCCAAGTTTCATGATTTTCAAGCATGTTTTGGAATTACAGGAATTAAAAAACCAAGTTTCTCAATCTTTCCGGCCAAGCCATGATGCCCAGATGTTTGAATTTCACTCCGATCTGTTGCATGGGACCTAGAAATTCACCCAAGGACACACATGTGATTTTTCAAACAACATTGGTGCACTGGAGCATGTGCTTGTAGTTTAAATTTGAATTATGCACATTAAATGCCCAAATACTCAATTAATGTATAAAAACGCCAAATGAACACGGAATAATTCCAAAATTCAGCACAATACTTCTATTTGGTCTAATCTACCTGTGTAAAAAATGAAGGCGGGAGAAGCTGTGTACGCATGTTGTTTCGCACACGGAGGTGACATGTTCCCTCTCAGAACCAGGAGCCTTCTTGAGGGAAGCTCCGGTTTGCAAGAAGCTTACACCAAATCTTGTCCCATTTCGCCCAAAAAAAATCTGCAGCATGTTGGTGCCATGTCATGACACCATGCCAAGTTTCATGATTTTCAGTCGTGATTTGGATTTACATGAATTAAAAAACCAAGTTTCTCAATCATTCTGGCCGAGCCACGGCACCCAGATGTTTGAATTTTATTCCCATTTCTTGCATAGGACCTATAAATTCACCCAAAGACACACATGCGATTTTTCAGCAAACTTTGGTCCATTGGAGCATGTGCTTATAGTTCAAATTTGAATTATGCACATTAAATGCCCAGAAACTCAATTAATGCATAAAAATGCCAAACAAACCCGGAATAATTCCAAATTTAAACAGGACACTCATGTACTAGTTGCATGTTCACTGTACGTAAATGTACCAATTCAAACACCATCCTTTCCCTCTGTAACACCATTTTGTCTATCAAAACATAATGAAAAAAATCAGGTATACCACAAACAGTTTACTAGTAAGAATCGTGTGGGATGCGATATAAAATATCTTGGTGCACCGTCTTGTCTGGCTTACGCAGGAAGCTTCGTCGTCTACAGTCCACCGCCCCCGCCTGAACCATACTTGCGTGCCAGTTTCTCGTGGCACCGAGCGGAATTTTATGGTAGTTTTCAATGCACTTTTTATGATAGTTTTTATTATACCCATCTTGGATGCCTATCATATTAGGACTAATTCTTAACCAAAGCAAACTTCCATGATATTCTAAAAGACTCTCAAAATAATATAAGTGAAGCATGAGAGATTGATAATTTCTATAAAATAAAACCACCACCGTGCTCTAAAAGATATAAGTGAAGCACTAGAGCAGAATTATCTAGCTCAAAAGATATAAGTGAAGCACATAGAGTATTCTAATAAATTCCAATTAATGTGTGTCTCTCCCAAAAGGTGTGTACAACAAGGATGATTGTGGTAAACTAAAAAATCAAATAATCAAATCATACAAGATGCTCCAAGCAAAGCACATATCATGTGGTGAATAAAAATATAGCCTCAAGTAAAGTTACCGATAAAAGAAGACGAAAGAGGGGATGCCTTCCGGGGCATCCCCAAGCTTAGGCTTTTGGTTGTCCTTGAATTTTACCTTGTGGTGCCTTGGGCATCCCCAAGCTTAGGCTCTTTCCACTCCTTATTCCATAATCCATCAAATCTTTACCCAAAACTTGAAAACTTCACAACACAAAACTTAAACAAAAAATCTCATGAGCTCCATTAGTATAAGAAAACAAACCACCACTTAAGGTACTTTAATGAACTCATTCTTTATTTATTTTTGTGTTAAACCTACTGTATTACAACTCCTGTATGGTTCATAACCTCTGATACTAGCCATAGATTTATCAAAATAAGCAAACAACACACGAAAAACAGAATCTGTCAAAAACGGAACAGTCTGTAGTAATCTCTAGGTTTCGAATACTTCTGTAGCCCCAAAAATTCTAAAATAAATTGCTGGACGTGAGGAATTTATCTATTAATCACCTGCAAAAAGAATCAACCTAATCGCACTCTCCAGTAAACAATGACACTAAATCTCATGAGCGCTAAAGTTTCTGTTTTTTACAGCAAGATCGCAAAGACTTTCCCCAAGTCTTCCCAAAGGTTCTACTTGGAGCAAATACTAATTAAAAGCATAAAACCACATATAAACAGAGGCTAGATGAATTATTTATTACTAAAAAGAACGAAAAAGTAAGAATAAAAATAAAATTGGGTTGCCTCCCAACAATCGCTATCGTGTAACTCCCCTAGCTAGGCATAAAAGCAAGAATAGATCTAGGTATTGTCATCTTTGGTATGCAATCCATAAGTGGCTCTCATAATAGATTCATAAGGTAATTTAATTTTATTTCTAGGAAAGTGTTCCATGCCTTTCCTTAATGGAAATTGGAATCTAATATTCCCTTCTTTCATATCAATAATTGCACCAATCGTTCTAAGGAAAGGTCTACCAAGAATAATGGGACATGTAGGATTGCAATCAATGTCAAGAACAATGAAATCTACGGGCACTTAATTCCTATTTGCAACAATAAGAACATCATTAATCCGTCCCATAGGTTTCTTAATAGTGGTATCCTCGAGGTGCAAATTTAAAGAACAATCATCAAATTCACGGAAACCTAATACATCACACAAAGTTTTTGGAATTGTGGAAACGCTAGCACCCAAATCACATAAAGCATAACATTCATGATCTTTAATTCTAATTTTAATAGTGGGTTCCCACTCATCATAAAGTTTTCTAGGGATAGAAACTTCCAATTCAAGCTTTTCTTCATAAGATTCCATTAAAGCATCAACGATATGTTTAGTAAAAGCTTTATTTTGATTATAAGCATGAAGAGAATTTTGCACGGATTACAACAAGGAAATACAATCTATTAAAGAACAATTATCATAATTAAATTCCTTGAAATCCAAAATTGTGTGTTCATTTCTATGTAAAGTTTTGACCTCTCCAATCCCACTTTTACCAATTTTAGCATTAAGATCTAAAAACTCCGAATCATTGGGACACCTTTTAACTAAAGTTGACTCATCTCCAGTCCCATCATTATCAAGATTCATATTGCAAAACAAAGATTTAATAGGGGACACATCAATCACTTTTAGATCTTCATCCTTATTATCATGAAAACTAGAAGAACATGCTTTCACAAAGCAATATTTTTTAGCACGCATCCTAGCGGTTCTTTCTTTGCACCCATCAATGGAAATTCTCATAGCTTTGAGAGACTCATTGATATCATGCTTAGGTGGAATAGATCTAAGTTTCAAAGAATCAACATCAAGAGAAATTCTATCCACGTTCCTAGCCAACTCATCAATCGTAGACAGTTTTTCTTCAATCAAAGCATTGAAATTCTTTTCTGAACTAATAAATTCTTTAATATTAGATTAAAAATAATAGGGCATATTATTATAATTTCAATAAGAATTGTTGTAGGAATTACCATAATTAATAGAGGAATTGCTAGGAAATGGCCTAGGATTAAAATTACCTCTATACGCGTTATTACCAAAATTGTTCCTACCAACAAAATTCACATCCATAGATTCATTATTATTCTCAATCAAAGTAGACAAAGGCATATCGTTAAGATCAGAAGAAACACTCTTATTAGCAAACAATTTCATAAGTTCATCCATCTTTCCACTCAAAACATTAATTTCTTCTATTGCATGAACCTTTTTACTAGTAGATTTTTCAGTGTGCCATTGAGAATAATTAACCATAATATTATCTAGGAGTTTAGTAGCTTCTCCTAAAGTGATTTCCATAAAAGTGACTCCCTCGACCGAATCTAAAAGATTTCTAGAAGCAAAATTCAATCCGGCATAAATTTTTTGTATAATCATCCAAAGATTCAAACCATGTGTAGGGCAATTGTGTATCATTAATTTCATCCTCTCCCAAGCTTGTGGAACATGTTCATGATCAAGTTGCTTAAAATTCATAATATCATTTCTAAGAGATATGATCTTAGCGGGAGAAAAATACTTAGAGATAAAAGCATCTTTGCACTTATTCCATGAATCGATACTATTTTTAGGCAAAGACGAAAACCAAGTTTTAGCACGAGCTCTAACCGAAACCGGGAATAGCTTCAATTTAACAATATCATTATCCACATCTTTCTTCTTTTGCATATCACACAAATCAACAAAGCTGTTTAGATGGATAGCGGCATCTTCACTAGGAAGGCCGGAAATGGATCTTTCATGACAAGATTCAGCAAAGCAGTATTAATTTTACAAGATTCAGCATCGGTAAGAGAAGCAATCAGAATGCTAATAAAATCATTATTGTTGGTATTAGAAAAGTCACACAATTTAGTATTATCTTGAGCCATCGTGACAAACAATCAAAAACACAAGCACAGAAGAAGCAAGCGAAAAGAGACGAACTAGAAAAGAGAAGGGGAACGAGAAAAGAGGGCGAATAAAAAGGCAAGGGTGAAGTGGGGGAGAGGAAAATGAGAGGCAAATGGCAAATAATGTAACTCGAGGGATAAGAGTTTGTGATGGGTACTTGGTATGTCTTGACTTGATGTAGATCTTCCCGGCAACGGCGCCAGAAATGGCTTGTTGACGGGAGATCAAATCTTGACTTGACTTGGTACAACCTCCCCGGCAACGGCGCTAGAAATCCTTCTTGCTACCTCTTGAGCACTGCGTTGGTTTTCCCTTGAAGAGGAAAGGGTGATGCAGTAAAGTAGCGTAAGTATTTCCCTCAGTTTTTGAGAACCAAGGTATCAATCCAGTAGGAGACTACACGCAAGTCCCTCGTACCTACACAAACAAATAAGAACCTCGCAACCAACACGATAAAGGGGTTGTCAATCCCTTCACGGTCACTTATGAGAGTGAGATCTGATAGAGATAATAATAATAAGATAAATAATTTTGGTATTTTTATGATATAGATTGAAAGTAAAGATTGCAAAATAAAATAGATTGGAAACTTATATGAAAAAGATAGACCCGGGGGCCATAGGTTTCACTAGTGGCTTCTCTCAAGATAGCATAAGTATTACGGTGGGTGAACAAATTACTGTCGAGCAATTGATAGAAAAGGGCATAATTATGAGAATATCTAGGCATGATCATTTATATAGGCATCACGTCCGCGACAAGTAGACCGAAACGATTCTGCATCTACTACTATTACTCCACACATCAACCGCTATCCAGCATGCATCTAGAGTATTAAGTTCATAAGAACAGATTAACGCATTAAGCAAGATGACATGACGTAGAGGGATAAACTCAAGCAATATGATATAAACCCCATCTTTTTATCCTCGATGGCAACAATACAATACGTGCCTTGCTGCCCCTGCTGTCACTGGGAAAGGACACCGCAAGATTGAACCCAAAGCTAAGCACTTCTCCCATTGCAAGAAAGATCAATCTAGTAGGCCAAACCAAAATGATAATTCGAAGAGACTTGCAAAGATAATTAAATCATACATATAAGAATTCAGAGAAGAACCAAAAATTGTTCATAGATAATCTTGATCATAAACCCACAATTCATAGGATCTCGACAAACACACCGCAAAAAGAGTTACATCGAATAGATCTCCAAGAAGATCGAGGAGAACTTTGTATTGAGATCCCTCTACGTATTGGAGAGGCTATGGTGTTGATGTAGAAGCCCTCCGTGATCGATTCCCCCTCCGGCGGAGCTCCGGAAAAGGCCCCAAGATGGGATCTCTTGGGTACAGAAGGTTGCGGCAGTGGAAATAGGGTTTCGTGGTGCTCCTGGATGTTTTCAGGGTATATGGGTATATATAGGAGGAAGAAGTAGGTCGGTGGAGCTACAAGTGGCCCACGAGGGTGGGGTGCGCCTAGGGGGGCATGCGCGCCTCCCTGCCTCGTGGCCTCCTCATTGATTTCTTGATGTATACTGCAAGTCCCCTGGATCACGTTTGTTCCAAAAATAACTCTCCCGATGGTTTCATTCCGTTTGGATTCCGTTTGATATTCCTTTTCTGTGGAACGCTGAAATAGGCAAAAAAACAGCAATTTGCACTGGGCCTTGGGTTAGTAGGTTAGTCCCAAAAATAATATAAAAGTGTATAAATAAGCCCATTAACATCCAAAACAGATAATATAATAGCATGGAACAATAAAAAATTATAGATGCGTTGGAGACGTATCACCGCACGCCCAAACGAGGTCGCTATGGATGACATGCGTGTCGACCGCCAGATCTTGGAGGAGCACCTCGTCTTCGAGGCCACCGTCAACACCGCCGCGCGGTGGTCTACTTTAAAATATAGTTTGTGATGTTTTCTCGAGGCCACCGCCATTGCCTTCTAGTGATTTGTCCTCTGTAATGTTAATATGCAATCTGATGTTCAGTTAACAGTTTGGTCCTCTGAAATGTAATGTTCAGTTAACACTTTGGTCCAACAATTGCTACATTTCGTAGTACTGTTCTCAAGCATTCTTTGTTTTGTTAACTGTCTTATCTTCTAGTACATGTTTCTATTCTGCAATGTCGTGCTCAGTTAACTATTTTGGTTCATTTAGTCTGCTGTCCATTTAACTATTTGGTTCAGTTCTGCAATTTGATTTTCATTTGCTATGGGTACAATTTTGTATTGTTATGCATGTGACACCAATCGAATTTGGCTGTACTCAATACATATTCTACTGATAGTATGGCAACTCTCAATTAACCTGATCAAGATCTTCCTTATGTGTGTTGTAGGGAAACAATGGGAGACACAGCGGTTTACCATCGAGGTTTGTTCACGCAGGGTCCTTTGGCTAATAGCACATTATTGTGCAGTTGCAGGAATCATTCTAATATTTAGGTTTCTTACAATTTGGTCTTGCACATGTAGGTCCTACTGTTAGAGGCTTAGACCCATTGTTTGACCCATTTTGCATATGGGGAAATGGGATGTCCACGAATATCAGTCAAGTCAAGAAACTCAGAAAGATTGTTAGGACGAAGAAACTTGCGACGAATAACAACAAGATCTTTGTTTGCACAATGAAGAAGACATCAGTCAACTATAGGATGGTACACTCTTTTACCTTGTTTTTACCCCTTGCGCCATTTCAAAACTTACAACAACGATTTATGCATAGCTTTTGTTTTCAGTACTTTTCAAAGCAGTTCACCGATGATTACCTCTCAAACCACCTGCATGGTCAAGAGGCGAGGAAGGTATTGATTCAACACCCACAGTACAATATTGAAGTCTTCCTGAAGAGGACGAAGGTTGGGGGGGCAATTATCCATAGCCACTGGCCTAAAGTTGCAAGGACTTTCAACATCACTGAAGGCTCAATATTTTCCTTCGCTTCTGCAGTTTCCCAGATGAGATTCATCTGTCCATTTACCGTGTATGATGCTACTTTCCAAAGGTTTTTAATGTTGCATGTGAAACTTGGTGCTGTTGTGTAATGGCATAACTGAGTGCCGAAGCTATCTGATGTAATTCGATTATGAAATCCTGGTTGCTTTTATACGGATATGAAATATCTGGCATGTTTTATAAGAAATATCAGTTTGATTAGTACATGGATTATCAATAATAGGCTAATTACCCTGATTATTGGGGTTTTCTATTGCAAATGTTTACTCAGACAGCACCGTGGGCGATGAACTCAAACAACCTGCACAGTTTCTAGAAAGTAGGCGTGTTCAATCAACTAACAATCACACATGGCTTCCGACAGCGAAGTGTTTGCGTTAGGCCACCTTGCACAAACGTTTCCACACAAAGAACTGTGTGGGATGTACATACCTACGGAAATGATTTGTGGGATTCACCTTGTGGGATGTACATACCTATGGAAATGATTTCTGGGATTCACCGTGTGGGATGTACATACCTACGGAAATGATTTCTGGGATTCACCGTGTGGGATGTACATACCTATGGAAATGATTTCTGGGATTCACCATGTGGGATGTACATACCTACGGAAATGATTGGGTTTCCATGCCTCACCCGATAGCACACGGCCCCTGCCTGGGTCCCAGGAGGGCTATCCCCCATGATTTCTGGGTCGTGTGGGAAGGACGCCCTATCTCACACACTCACTTGGCGATGGTTCCAAATGCCGCGGAAAGTGGTTTTAAACCGTTTTTTAGGACGTCACTGTACCAGTGCCACCTGAATGCACCTATTTTTAAAAGATAAGATCACATAACAAATCTGATGGTATCCTTAAAACCAAAAATTGATTACAAACAGAAAGGTCAAGTACTCTACCAAGGGAAGAAAAATACATACACAAATAAGCACCTACAAACAAGACAAAGAAGTTCAAAAAAATAAAGACCAGAAGTTCAAGTACACTAATCAGCAAAGTAAAGGCATATGAATAAATAAAACATTAAGAAACAAAAAGAAGAAGGTCAAATACAAAAACAGATGAAGTCCATATCTAACTAAAATACACAACTTAAACCCAATACACAAGTTCAAAATTCAAATACACACAAAGTACACATGCGACTCGGCCTCGCGCTACCACATTGCTGCGCGCTAGGTTTTGACAGGACGCAATGCGGTTATTCTGTTTCCACCCCCACCGCACGCACTCCAGAGCCACACCCTTAAGATAGATAGTGGGGTCACGGATGTGACGGACTCGCCTCCGCATGCGATGACGCGGCATGCCGCATCACCTCCTCCTCCGTCTCATTCCTGTCTCGGCCTCGCAGGGGGAGGGCCTCCCGCCATGCTCGGCCTCACGCTACCGCATTGCTGCGCGCTAGGTTTTGACAGGACGCAATGCGGTTATCAATTATTAAAAAATTTAAATCCAAACAAATTTATCAACAATTATTGATGAAGTTCAGATTGTAAAAACACAGAAGTTTGGAGGTTTAAAAAACATCAAATGAACATTTAAAAAAGAAATTATACAGAAGCAAAAATCTTGTAAGTTCAGGTTAAACACATACTGAACTTCTACCACTATTCGAAGTATGCAAACATGTTACAAAAAAATAAAAAGGTATGCATGCATACTTGGGAATAATCCCATAGTTGCCCACGGAACAAACTCAAACCCAAATTAAAAAATTGAAAATTACAAAAAAAAAACAAAAAATAGAGCGCAATGCTGCACCGCCTTGCAATGTGGAAACCAGGAAGTTCAGCCAGTGGTACCATAGAAGTCCAACTTCTGCCATAGATTGTGGATGATCCGAAAGGCTAATCCCGAAGACAGAATAAATATAAAAAAGAGAATCCGTGTGTCTATGGACCAGCTCCACATTTACACATATGAGTACTCTGAAAAACAAAAAATACACAAATTGTTTATAACAACACCAACCGAACATGATCGTATTGCAGCATCACCCAAATAACATGCATAAAAACAACAGAAGTTCTAACACAAAAGGTGCAGAAGTCGTAGAATCATTGGAAAAATACACACTATTGAATTTGGTTTTCAGATTTAATCACTTGGGTGACTACACCTTCCCAGTCTGTGACCTCGAACGATATCCTACTCCGCCCTAACATCAAAACGACAAAGCCACCAAGCTGTCTCATCTAAGAACCGAATCAACGCGGGCGGAAACGAGATCCAATCGCCTAATTTCAGGGTGTATGCGCCTGCCCAATGAAATTAACAACGTATGAAGGATCCAATCTCACTACTGCAAGCAAATCCACCCTCTATCTTCATAGAAAAACAAGAAATCCACATAAACCGCAAAAACCACTCCCGCGGACGAAGAACACAAAACCCAAAATCAAATCCG
Source organism: Triticum aestivum (assembly GCF_018294505.1). Lineage (NCBI taxonomy): Eukaryota > Viridiplantae > Streptophyta > Magnoliopsida > Poales > Poaceae > Triticum > Triticum aestivum. Next base: position 371,625,752 of record NC_057812.1, on the reverse strand, counting down.
TTGAAATTAACGACAAATTGTCCATGAAACTCATACCTACACCAAATTCCCATCATGTTAGAGGTTCGAGAACATCCAGTGAATGCATTAAACTTGTAAGCAGACACAAGTTCATCCGCCCCGAGAGCGAATCCGCCAAAATGCAAATTTACGAATCAAAACGAGCATTTAGATGTAAGTACGGGTATTTGGATTACACTCACATCCTAGACAACACGACCGACCAGAATAATTCGCGGGGGAAGCCACGGTTGTGAAGATAGCCCGAAGGTCGAGTTCGTACAGAGGGAAGTTCAGGCGCGTTACTCAGGCAGTTCAGGTTGTGATCAAAATATTATTCTCATCCCGTGATCAGAATAGTGTTTATGTATTTGTTGATACTACTAAACACTTCCGCACTGCACTCATCAGAGTGTACTTCGCCAACATGTTAAGAGAACCGCAACACTGATCTTTTGAACCTCTTTTTTTGTTCATGTGTTGGAGGTTATGATCTAATTAGTGTTGATACTTGGTGTGGTACTGAAGAAAAATAGGTGGAACTATCTAGTTTTAATGGCTAACAAATCTGAACAACAATACAAATTTTGTTTGTATTTGTTGGTACTACTGAACAAATTGATGGAAACATACATTCAGATCTGCATTTGCAGCCTAGATTGTGTCAAAAATTGTGAGGGAAAAACATACCCAACTTCCCTATAGGTCTGCGGGTGTGAGGCGATGAAGAAATGGTGCCCAAAACCCCCTGTTGAGAATCATCACGCACCCGAGCATGCCGCGCCACTCGGTGTTGGTGAGCTCTAGACCATTTGCGTACACGCATGTGTCCGCTACCAGTGCCATCCTTGCCAAACACCCACACTTACAGTCCATGGCGGGTTTAGTGGAATTTCATAGGACAACTAGGGATGGGAGGAACCCTAGATCTACGATTTGAAGAAAAAGAGGAACGGGGGGGGGGGGTTGTGTTAGTCTGGAGCACGAATGGATTGGTTTTTATGCAACCAATTGAGAAACGGAAGTAAATGTTGTTGGTGGTGTTAGGTGGTAGATTGATTCTGATTCAGTGTAGATGAATGCATTTGAGAAGCAACAACACTGCTTACTTGAATATAGCGAACTGCATTGTCGTATCACAACGAACTACAGAACGTGTGGTTGGGCCTATGTTTGGGGAGTGGTATGTGGGATTTTTTTAATTTTCAGCGGCCTCTCTTTTGCGTGTTGGGCCTTTGATTGGGGAGTGAAGACGTATTCGACCCAAGTTGGCCTGTCAGCACGGCTGGTTCCCTATGCGTTGTGTGTGTGCCCTAATGTTTAGTCCCAGCTCACCCGCAGAGAGCGTGCACGACCTGTTTATAAGCCCTGTCGAGGCATCCGTATCAAACTCACGTGTTACTTATTTGTGCGCTTATACGCGCCGCTCACTGCTCTATCCCTCTGACCTGTGGGCCCATGTGTGCCCGGCCCCTTGCATCGTGGCTCAGAACGGACTCGCCAACTGTGGGCGTAGACTTACTACGAGACTAGCCGGGGCCTAGTTTCACATGGGTGGTCAATTTTTTTCTTTGTATTTTTTCGTCTTGCATATTTTTCTAATGTAGGGGCGTGCACTGCTTAATAAATCGTTTGTGCACTGCATTGATCCTGATTGTGTACTGCATGTTCAGATATTCCGCACTACATATACATGTGCATTTTTGTGCACTGCATGCTGGTCACATTTTTATTTTCGTGTTTTTTCCTCTTACGTATTTTTTTCTAGTGTACGGTGTGCACTGCTTTGTTGGGTACGTGTGCACTGGATTCGTCAGAGTGTTGTACTGCAGGTGTATTTTTCCGTCTTGCATATTTTTCAAATGTAGGGGCGTGCACTACTTAGTAAATCATTTGTGCAATGCATTGATCATGTCTCTGTACTACATGTTCACATATTTCGCACTACATATATAGGTCGCATTTTCTTTTCGTGTTTTTGCTCTTATGTATTATTTTTTCTAGTGTACGGTGTGCAGTGCTTTGTTGGGTATGTGTGTAGTGCATTTGTCATGGTGTTATACTGCAGGTGTACACATTTTTGCAATGCATGCGTCCTATTTGTGAACTGCATCTTTGTTCGTTTTGTGCACTGCTCAAATCACATACTTTATGCAATGGATGCATCATAATTCAAATAAAGTTCTTCATAACATAAGCAAAGTTCATCATTACAAGCCATTCTGTATGACAAGAAAACTAAGTTCAGCAAAAGCAAATGATCACAAGCAAACTAACGATACATAAGCAAACAACAGAAAGCAAATCTGATGATAAATCTAAAACAACGCGAGCAATGTTGGCTCTTGGCCGGCACCGTCTGCTTCTTCACCAGTTAGCGTCTCCCCAGCTGCTCCTGGCGCGCTTCTTGGGGGGCTCCTCCTTCTCCAGCTTTTCATGGTGAAGCCCGTCCTGGGAGAGGGTGATGTGGCTCCATAGCTCGTACGCTGCATAGGCGTCCTTTGCCACGTACTCGATGTGCCTTATGGTCAGAGGCAGGGTGGCCCAGTGCTTGTGTTCATCATCGGTGATCACCTTCTTCATGTTGTTGTAGTAGTCGTCGACAAGCATGTCGACGATGTATGCAAGGGATTCCAACTCTTTGTGGTCTTGGGCACCCTCTATTCCTTCTGGATGTCGATGAAGTTCGCGACCTCCAGATTGACGCGCTCTAGCCTGGTTTTGTCGCCACTGATGGAGAAGCCAGCAAAGGTGTACCTGGGGTCGGTGAGGAAGTTGTCAAATACGGTGCACCTTTCAGCGGTGCTCAGTTGGAAGAGCAGCATCGGCTGAGTCTTACTGACGGAGAGTTGGACAAGGGCGGGTTTCTGCATCGCGTCAGGCTCGTTGTTGTACTCGATATCAATCCCGATGGTCTTGTGACGCTAGAGCCTGAGGTGGCTCTCGTACTGCTCGAGGGAGGTTGTCATCTGCTTCTTGTCATTGGTGTGGATGACATGCAACTTGGTGTTGCCATGCGCCTCCATGTCCCAGTACTCGTCGATGAACCCCATCGCCGGCAGCAGGGCTTGGTGTCTTCTATGGAGATTGGTGTGATGGAGTGATTTGGTGGCAGCACAATGGATGCTTTTTGTGGATGAGAAAGCGTTGGCAGGGGTCTGATTTTAAAGGGGGGGATGGTCGCCGCGGATGAACTGTGCGATCTCGCTGACGATGCGGTTGTGCAGATCGTGGGTTGGGGTTGCATCTGTGATCGTGGGTTTGTGGCGATGGAACCGCTCGGATTGTGCGGTTGTGCCCGAACATGATTTTTTTAGCATGGTTTTATTTTATTTTTCATCAGTACAATCTGCTAACCACCATGTTCTATGCGAACGAGTATTTTTCACGCTTATATGTATCATACGTGTTCCTGAAACTGCATTGCATGTGGTACAGAACTTCTTCGTCTAACCAGAAGCACTGAATTTGTCTATAGGTTTGTACTGCACTAGTATTTTGTTGTACTTGCTACAGTCCCTGTATTCATGTATGTATTCCAAAACTGCATTGCTTATGATACTGCACTGCTTTGTCTACCCAAATGCACTTTATTGTATAGAGTTGCGTCATGCATCTATTTTTCTGCGTGTATGTGATGCAGCCCCTACCATAGGAGGTGTGTGGGGAGGGGGTTGCCCGCCCCCCATTTTTTTATTTGTGGCACTTATTTGGAGGTAAGAGTTATTTTTATGACGCGTTATCTTAACACACGCGTTGTTTTTCCGTATTTAATTTTTTTTTCAACTGTATTTATTTATTTGTTTGACTGTCCGACCTTCATTGTTCTTCACAGCAAACTACGCTCGTATTAACTTATTCGTTCCTTTCTGCTCCGTCTTATTTAGCCGGGCCGACCCGTTTTGGGCTGGCCCGTTTGACGTAACTCTTTCCCACACGGGCCTCAGATGTGGCCCTCCCAGGCGATCCGACCGCTCCGCTCATAGGGAGAGACCGAGAATAAACCTCTGTCCTCTCTTGCAGCCGCTCCCGAAGCATCTCTCCCTCAAGCAAAACCATTGTCGCCTGCAGCAACCGCCATCGCCCGCGGAACCGCTGTCCACAAGGGGTCCCTATTGCTGCATTCCGCGTCCTCGTCCGCTCCGCCAGCCTTTCCCGCTGCGCTCCCGCAACCCTTTTCGTTTCGTTCCCGCTCCCGCCCCCACTGCCGCCGTTCATCCCCTTTTTTGTGGTACATTTTTCGTGCCCTCGGTCTTGATCGTTCCATATGTGTGGCCCCTCCTTCTGGTATGTGGTACATCAATTGAATTAACCAATTGAATCTTCTCCCATATGTGTGGCCCCTCCTTCTGGTATGTATTTGTTTTATTTTTATTGTTTTTAATTTGCCAATTTGGTTGTATCCCTATTTTCTGTTTGAATTTGATATGTGTCTTGAGAGTTTTGAAATGGATTGTTCTTATAAATATCTGCTATTTTTTGATGTTTATGCTTTGTTTACTTTGTGTATGGTGCTTAGTTGATGTTGTACAAATTGGTGTTGCCTTGTTGTATCTAGTCTGGCATTCTTTTGCTAACAAACGGTGAAGTTAGTGTATGCAGCACTACATTTATATGTATATGTGAACTCCACTTTATGTATGTGTGAACTGCATTGTTTTTTATATTCAGGTTTTTCCGTGCGTATGTGTGTACTCCATTACATTGATATATGAACTGCTTTAGTTTTTGTTTGGCTTATGATTGCAGCTCTGCATTTATATGTATAAGTGTACTGTATTTGTTCTTCTTGTGCACTTTTTAATGACCATAGTTAAACTTCATTTTGACGCAGTGTCTTTTTTTCATGTTGGGGCGCCTGGGTTTGAGGAGGTTACTCAATTGATTGACCATTATTTTGCAGAGGGTGACGTTGGTGCGAGCTTTGACCAGAGATGTCCCGTCTTGTCTGAAACACAATCTCAGTCTGTTGATGGTACAAAGGAAGTTACACAGGAGTGGATGGTCTCAGAATAGCTTCGTGCATATGAATTGAACCAAAGCAAGAAGAAGTTGATGTTTGAAAATCACTCAAAAGAGTATGCGGAGAAGGAGAAGCAGAGGAGAGCTGCAGATGGTGCTAACAAGGGTGCCAAATTTGTCAAAGCCAAGCGGCCTGCTTTGCCGAAGAAGAGACTGAGTTCTGTTGGTGAGGAAGGTGGTACTCCTCGGCGGAGTCCACGTGTTGCTTGCATGAACGAGAATCTTAGAAAGAGAACTGCTGAAGCTGGTGCAAAGGATCCTCAGCGCAAATGACCACATGTCAGTGAAGATCCCAACTCTGACGACGACGACTTTGTCCTTGCTGATTTTGTGAGGGATGCTCAGGCTGGTAGACGGAAAGACTGTGGTTCATCTAAGAGTCAACCCAAGCGTCCCCGTGATGATGGTGATGAAGGTGTTGGTGCTGACTCTGGTGAGGGACGGGTGTTGTCCCAAAGATTTGTTGAAGTGGACTGCATTTTTTTCCTTCATTGTTATTCTATCTGTGTTTTTTTATTTGTCTTTTTATGGCTAATCTTCTAATGTGGACTGCATTTCCCTTTACATAGAGGAATAAATCTAGTAAGAGCAATGCAATTGAAGATGATGCTGAGGGAGATGATGCTCGATTCAACAAGACCGTACGTTTGTTGCTCCCCACTATTTGCAAAGCTGATGCTTTATTGAAAGAAGCACAGTAGTCGTGTTCGGGATGTGGGATTCAGTTTTTTACTTTGAACTGACAGTAAGGAAAAATGTGTCGCGCATTCTTATGTGCTATCCGAATGGAGTGATTGACCCTGCCACAATGATAATGGACTTTGGGAATGGCAGGTTTCTTTAAATCAATCATGATGCACTTCATCACATTTTTGATTTACTTATGGGAAGTCACACTGCACCAATGCCTGCAACCAGCGGCCATGATGACTCGTTGACTGCTCTCAAGGACGAGCTTGGCTTTGACTGTTCAAAAAGTATAGGTGTTAAGGACTTGCCTCAGAAGCTGGAGGTGTTGGTGCAGGAAGATGACCATGTGACGGTTGATCTTGCTATCAAGGTGTTCTTCCTGATACTTTAACAGAATTTGATGTGCCCTGGGCCTGCAGTTTGTTTGGGCAGGGTTGCTGCCATGGTTGAGAACATGGATTATGCGGCTATGGCGCAGATGGACTTTTGTCAGCTTGTTGTTGATGAGCTGCAAGCAGCTGTGGTGAGGTGGCAGACACAAGGCAGCAAGCAGAATTGTGCAGAGGGTTGTGCCATTGTCCCCTTGATTATGTATCTTGATTGCTTTAAGCTTCGCAAATTTTCAGTTATGCACACGTTGACGCCACGCACGTCATACCTGATGACCAAGGACCTGATGAAGTTATACAATGAGGATATGCTTGTCAGGGGAAAGATTTATTTGGAATCTTACAAATTTGGGAAGCTGCTGGTTAGTGCATCTGAGGTTTTTTTAAGTGCATTCATTATAAATCTGAACTTTCTAGTATTCACATGTGTACTTTTGTTCCCTTTTGTGTTTTTTTCAGTGGAAGGCGTCAGGTGATATTGCATACAACCATGCTACTGCAGTGTTATGTGGCGGCTCTGATGCGGGGCCTGGCACTCATGCTAGGTTTTATGAGCCTATCTGTAGCCAGCTTCCTGCCTGTGATGATGAGGCACCGTCTACTCGTGGTTTCACCGCTCGTTGGGTGTTTGATAATAGAAGCTCTCGTAAACAGACATTTGTTGGCGGCAAAAAACATGAGGAGATTGATGAGCTTCTTCTGAAGGTTTTGAAGTTAATTGAAGATTTGCCAACCTCTGGTGACAGGTTGAGGACAGTTGCTGGTTTTTTCCCTACTGGCCATGGCCCACGAGATGAAGATATTGTTGCTGCTCACAATTTTGATTATGGCGTGGTTCAAAGTCTGAAGATTGTAGTGACGAATCGGTCTTCGTATGCTCAGTTGAAACATTCATAGGAAAAAAACTATGGTATCGAAAGGATGCTGAGCACATTTTGGATGAAATGAACCGTCAGGATGCTGGCGCCGGCGCTTATAATGTACGTTCTAGGTTTTTTGTGATTTTGAGCCTCTTTCGTGTATTATGTGGACTGCTACTGACTATTTGTTTTTTGTCATAGGCTGGAGTGGAATCTTCTAGTGTCGATGCATCTAGGGACGATGGAATTGGTCAGGTATAAGTACTTCTGCCATGCCTGTTCTGCCATGTGCCTCCCTTTTGGAACTTGATTTTTTTGCTTTCCATTTTATTGTGTTTTTGTGTACCTCACGATTTTGTAAAATGTTTACTGCTTGTGCATAGATGAAGTTTTTTTCCTTTTTGGTCATTACCATCTTATTTTTGTTTTGGTTTGTTCTATGCCAATAGACTGGAGTTGGTGCTTGTGATGTGCACAAAGATTCCTACGATGGCTGTGAGAAGGACGAGGACTTGGCTGATGCATCGTCCCCTCCGGATGTTGTAGCTAATAAGGTTTAGTGGAATTATTTTTTCTTTTAGTGGGTTGTAATATAATATTTTGTTGTTCTTATAAGCTTGACGTATGCTGTTCTGTTCACTCATGTGCATTTTCATTACATATGTGAGCTGCGTAGTTTTACATGTGTGAGCTTCAGTCTTTGATAGAAGTGAACTGCAGTTCTTTTTTGCATATGTTGGCTGCAGTGTTTGAGATAAGTGAACTGCATTTCTTTTTACATTTATGGACGGTGGTTCTTTGACATGTGTGGGCTGCAGTGTTTGACATAAGTGAACTGTAGTTATTCTACATATATGGACTACAGGCTTTGACATAAGTGAAGTGTGTGTTGTTGTGTCACTTAACCCCTCGCTCATTTGTGTCATTGTGTCTTTTTAAAACTTTTTACAGCCTGGAGATGAAAACGTAGAAGTTCATGTTGATGTGAACCAGGGGATTGTGTTGTTGCTGCTAGTGGCAGTGTTGACGCTTCTGTATCAGTTGCCATCGATAGTGTAGAACCTTCCATAGATCAGGAGTCCCACGATACTATTTCCCCTAGTCGGCATGAAGATCCTGATGTTGGCATTGAAAAGCCGCTGGAGAATGTCATTCCTGTTGGTATAGTTGCTGTGTATCCTGTTTGTCTAACGCCCAACGATGTTTCTGCTATATCCAGAGTGGGGCCTCATGCAGCTGAGGTACCCAAGGATGTTGTGGTTGACCAGACTGTTGTAAGCCCAGATAATGTTGATGTTGATACAATAGGGCAGTCCAGTGAGGCTGTGGTGGTTTCATCACAACCTAGACAAGTAAATGTTTTGGTCAGCTCTGAAGAACAACAACATGAATACTCTGACACTGAAGGTGAGATTTCTGTTTCGAACAGTGAAGTTGAAGTTTTTCTCATTCAATTTTTTTAATTACTATGGTAGCTGCATTAGATGTTTAATGATAAGTGAAACTTCATCATTTGTTGGTGATTTTCAAAATAGTTAGCAGAATTTCCTTATCTTAATATTGGACTTCATTTTTTTATAAGTGAACTTCACCTTTTTATTGCAGATGACGAACTTCCTGTTGTGACACCGTCGAGCATTGATCCAGCTCTTCTGAAAATATACAATGAGTTGTACAGTGCTGTTACGAGGTCTCGAAAGGATAAAAATAAGAAGTATGGCTTTTTAAAAATTGTTTTGTTCATATGTATTTTCTAATTTCAGTCTTTGCCCTTTCTCATTCTTGTTATCTTTGTAGTATCTTATGTTTCAGTTTTTCATAAAAAAATCAGGGACATGATTGCTTTTAAAACTGAGATGTCTGATATTACCATTGGCGAAGTTGGTCAATCTTTTTGGGATAAAGGGATGCTCACTACATCCCTTGTAGATCTTGGGGTACCTTTGCCGGTAGATAAGTTTAAGGGATCTCCGACGATGGTTGTCCCATACCATATTTGTGTAAGCATGCTGAAATTTTTGTTTTTGTTTTTTGATTTTCTTTTCTGTTTTGGTGTGATGACCTGTTTGCTTGAGCACTATTGCGTTGTTTGGTTTTGTTTTGATAGACAAGTATTTGGCATGGTGGTACTGTAAGCAGGAGTGTGAAATTGTTGTTCTCTTCAAAAGCCGATGAGCGTGTTGATAACAAAGATATGGTGAGTAATGTTTTTATGTGTTGAAGACCATTTTCTGTGTGTTGGTTTTTAGAGTGTTCCCTTTCTTGTTCTTGTAATTATTTTATTTATTTATTACTTCCAATAGGTCTTGTTTGCAACATTTGATCCGTTGGAGATGAGGGATGGCGTTGGTCATTATTGTGTAGTCGCCTTGAATTTGAAGGAAAGGCGGTTTGAATTTATTGACTCGCTCAGTAGACCTGGCAGCTACGATGCAAACAGGATTTTTAGGAGGATGGTTAAAAATATCAAGCGTGCATGGAAAGAAGGCAGTTCAAGTTATGTTGAGCCATTAAATCCTCCTACACTTGATGTATTTGTGTTGAAACATGTTATTGTCCCATTGCAGCCAAATGGGTATGTTCCTTGTAGCCCCTGTCTACCATACTGCTCAACTTTTCTTTTACATTTTCATTATGTGAAACTGATGTTTTTTGTTCTTTTATTGCCAGCATGATTGTGGATTCTATATGTTTCAATTCTTGCAGGCTTGGGATGGTGTTCGAGTTGCTAAGTTTGGAGTGGAGCACATTGGCTACATCAGAAAGACCATGCTCTATAGTTTGTTTACATCACCAAAGTGTTGCCTTGAGTTATCATCACTTCTAATTTTTGCAGATAAAGGTTTGTTTAGTGAACTTCTTTTATTTCTCTTACTTTTTTCTTTGTCTACTACTTGCTTCCGCTTCTTAAGGTCTTTTTTACTAGTGTGTTTAGTGAGATGTGTGATTTACAATGGATGGCTATATATTTTGTTGTGTAAGTGAGCTGCATTTGTTGTAGACAAGTGAGCTGCATTTGCTGTAGACAAGTAAGCTGCATTGTTCTATACAAGTGAGCTGCATTATTCTATACAAGTGGGATACATTGTTCTAGACAAGTGGGCTGCATTATTCTATACAAGTGGGCTGCATTCTCTTCTTTAGTGAACTGCATTCTTTTATATTTATTGAGATGCATCTAATGTTTTTGTTTTTGTATTTGGGATGAGTGTTCCCATATTTTTTTCTCCTCATTATCAGGTTTTTATGGGGATCTTTATGGAGGCTGTACATCATTGTTTGAGTCGCAGGGTTCTGAGGTAGTTATGGAGGATTGTACCATTGAAATCTCTCCAGAGAACTCTGGTACTTCTGCTGGAGATGTTTTGAACACAGATGCTTTATCTGGACCTGCTTGTGAAAAGGTTGCTCGCCCTGGCTCTCCTCATGAGGTAGTTGATGTTGATGATGATTTTGTTACGCCGGTGCCACACGTCACTAGGACTAGGAGTGCAACAATAAATCGTCCTCCTGTGGATGAGGCTGAAGTATTTTCGAACAAGAGGGTAGGTGAGAGGGCTTTTAAGTTGAGAGGCTCTTTAGAGAAATTGAAGCCCCTGAGGTTCAAATATATTGATGAGACAAGGATAATAAAGGATCTCGTTCTCAGCAAAGATTTTGTAACCAAATACCACGAGTAAGTTTTATGTGTGTGCCCTTCATCCTTTTTGTGTGTTTTGTTTTTAAGTTTATTTTATTGATCCCATCTGTGTATGTTTACTGCAGGAATGTGTTCTTTATGGTGAATAATTCTTTTGGTGATGTGAAAAATTACAAAGTTGACTATATCTATAATACATTTCGCAAAGGAGCTTTAATGGACTCGTATCTCATGGATTTTGTCATCAAGTACTGGAAGAAAACCCTTAAATGAGTTTAGTTTATCATTCTGGTGAACGTGTGTTGTCATTTTTCCTCTTGTACCAATTTTTTCATGTCCATGCGTGCATGCATGTTTTATTCTTTTTTTTCATGCCCTATTTTTTTCTTTTTCTATGCAGTATGTTCTTCAAATGGAAACCTTTGTGAAGAAAGATGATGAAGGACACCCTGTGTTGCCAGTTGTTCATACCCCATTTGTTCTAGAAGATGCAGTTAAGAAGTTCAAGGTTTTTGTGAGCGGTAACGAAAACCTGTTGGACGCAAAACTGGTAAGGCCATTGTTTTCCGTCATTTATTTTCTGGTTTGTTGCATTTATTTTTAGAGTTATTTTGGAACAGTGGTCCTAGTGCTATGTGTCGAACGAACTTTTCATTTTTCATTTTGTTTTTTGATGTGACAGATTATGATGCGCCCTCCAAGGATGGTCATTATTCCTTCTACACGATGAACCAGCATCGCCAGACGATTGATATCCATGACACTAGGAAGTACACTGGCCATCCTAATTTCATGACAAAGTGGCGCAGGACTAACTACCACTCGGATTGCACTGAAGTGGTATGTCATTTTTCTAGCCAAGTTCAAAACTTTTTTGTGTTTCTCCTACTGCATATTTTTTATAAACTGCACGTGCAATGTTAGCACACATAGCACCACACTTGTTAATATAGTGCACTGCAACATATGCGTGACAGAACTGCATTTTCTCTCACACACCCCAATCTGTGTAAAAGAGTGATAAAAGGAAATGACCTCATGTGCATTTAAAAGAGGGACTGTCTAGACATTGAGAAGAACTTTGTATTTTTTGGTTCGTCTAAATAATTACTGATCTTTGACATGTGTTATTATACTTTGTGCTGCCGTTTTTGCCGGATGAGGAAGATGACTCAGCTGCTTAAGGTGATTTATGGTGAAAATTGTATAAATCTAAGAACCACCCTGACTGGGTTAAATTGGCAGAGAAGCCCTCTTACCCAGTCGTGCCAGCACATGGAACAAACGAGTGTGGAATCTATGTTCTGAGGTTGACGCAGTTGTATGACGGCCAAGGTCTAGTCGACAAAATTGTAAAATCTAATGTAATCCCTTCTCTGTTTCTTCTTTTCTTGTAACTTTTTTTATGTTTTTATTTTTCACCTTTTGTTCTTATGACAACCTTTTTTTAATCACTGGTTTGCATTTTTTTAATTTCTTTCAGCCTGCTATTGAAGATTGGAAGGCGGGATACATTTTCTAGCCGTTGTTCAATCCTTCGAACATGTTGTATTATGAAGACGCGCCGCCTGAGCTATGAAATCTAATTACAAGCCTTGGTCTTACTTCCCTGTCATAGTCGCAGACGCAGTAACAGTCATCTGTCTTTTTTTCTGGGTAAAAGCCTATGCATGGACAAGAACTAGGGTTCATGTTGTATATTGTGTGCTCTCTAAGGTAGATAATGTATGAAAAGACTATTTTTTCTGTTGTTGTGTTTCATCTGCTTTTTGCAGCAGCGTATATGGACGAATTTGTGTGTGTGTTTTATATTATATAAATAACTCATACAGTATATATATGTGCGAATGGGCATTTTTTCACGTTTTATATGTATTGTATGTGTCCCCGAAACTGCATTGCTTATGATAACGCACTTCTACATCTAACCAAAAGCACTGCATTTGTCTTTAGGTTTGTACTGCATCTGTGTTTTCTGTACTTGCTACAGCCCCTGTATTCATGTATGTATTCCGAAACTGCATTGTTTATGATACTCCACTACTTTGTCTAACCAAATGCACTTTATTTGTCTAGAGTTGTGTCCTGCATCTATTTTTTGCGTGTACATGATGCAACCCCTGTCACTGGAGGTGGGGGGGGGGGTTGCCCCCCCCCCATTTTTTATTTGTGACACTTATTTGGAAAAACAGGATATCTACACTGTGCCTGTCAACCAAGCGCATTGCGTGTGTTAGCGCAAGGCTAAGAAGGGGGTGGGAGGGGGGTCGTGACCCCTCTCCCCACCCCCTGCGAGGCTGAGCTTGGAACGAGCCGGAGCAGGTGGCGACGTGGCGTGTCGTAGCGCCACATGCGTAGGCGAGTCCTTCACACCCCAGAGCCTCCTGTCTATCTTAGGGGTGTGGCTCTGGGGTTGCGTGCATTCTAGGGTTTGAAAAAAATAGAATATTCGCACTGCGCCTGTCAAACAAGCGCACTGCATGCGTTAGCGCGAGGCCGAGCCTGGAACAAGCCGGAGCAGGCGGCGACGCGGCGTGCCGTTTCGATGCATGCGTAGGCGAGCCCGGCACACCCCAGAGCCCCCTGTCTATCTTAGGGGTGTAGCTCTAGGGTTGCGTGCATCCTAGGGTTTGGAAAAACAGAATATCCACACTGCGCCTGTCAACCAAGCGCACTATGTGCGTTAGCGTGAGGCCGAGCAGCGGGTGGGAGGGGGTTGTGACCCCCTCCCCACTCCCCGGCAAGGCCGAGTCTGGACCGAGCCAGAGCAGGCGGCGACGCGGCGTGCCGCGGTGCCGCATGCGTAGGTGAGTCCGTCATACCCAGAGCCCCCTATCTATCTTAGGGGTGTGGCTTTGGGGTTGCGTGTGTCCTAGGGTTTGGAAAAAACAGAATATCCACACCGCGCCTGTCAACCAAGCGCACTACATGTGTTAGCGCGTGATACGTCTCCAACGTATCTACTTTTCCAAACACTTTTGCCCTTGTTTTGGACTCTAACTTGCATGATTTGAATGGAACTAACCCGGACTGACGTTGTTTTCAGCAGAATTACCATGGTGTTATTTATGTGCAGAAACAAACATTCTCGGCATGACCTGAAACTTCACGGAGCAACTTTTCAGAAAATATGAAAAATACCTGCAAAAGATGAAGGCCAGGGGGCCCACCACCTGTCCACGATGGTGGGGGCGCGCCTGCCCCCTAGGGCGCGGCCCCCTACCTCGTGGGCCCCCTGTTGCCTCTCCGACTCCAACTCCAACTCCATATATTGTGTTTCGGGGAGAAAAATCAGAGAGAAGAAATCATCACGTTTTACGATACGGAGCCGCCGCCAAGCCCTAAAACCTCTCGGGAGGGCTGATCTGGAGTCCGTTCGGGGCTCCGGAGAGGGGAATCCGTCGCCATCGTCATCATCATCCATCCTCCATCACCAATTTCATGATGCTCACCATCGTGCGTGAGTAATTCCATCGTAGGCTTGCTGGACGGTGATGGGTTGGATGGGATCTATCATGTAATCGAGTTAGTTTTGTTAGGGTTTGATCCCTAGTTTCCACTATGCTCTGAGATTGATGTTGCTATGACTTTGCTATGCTTAATGCTTGTCACTAGGGCCCGAGTGCCATGATTTCAAATCTGAACCAATTATGTTTTCATCAATATATGAGTGTTCTTGATCCTATCTTGCAAGTCTATAGTCACCTATTATGGGTTATGATCCGTTAACCCCGAAGTGACAATAATCGGGAGACTTACCGGTGATGACCGTAGTTTGAGGAGTTCATGTATTCACTATGTGTTAATGCTTTGTTCCGGTTCTCTATTAAAAGGAGGCCTTAATATCCCTTAGTTTCCGTAAGGACCCTGCTACCATTGGAGGGTAGGACAAAAGATGTTATGCAAATTCTTTTCCATAAGCGCGTATGACTATATTTGGAATACATGCCTACATTACATTGACGAACTAGAGCTAGTTCTGTGTCACCCTAGGTTATGACTGTTACATGATGAACCGCATCCGGCATAATTCTCCATCACCGATCCATTGCCTACGAGCTTTCCATATATTGTTCTTCGCTTATTTACTTTCCCGTTGCTATTGCTATCATCACTACAAAATACCAAAAACATTGCTTTTACTACCGTTACCTTTTGTTACCGTCACCACTACTATCATATTATTTTGCTACTAAATACTTTGTTGCAGATACTAAGTTTCCAGGTGTGGTTGAATTGACAACTCAGCTGCTAATACTTGAGAGTATTCTTTGGCTCCCCTTGTGTCGAATCAATAAATTTGGGTTGAATACTTTACCCTTGAAAACTGTTGCGATCCCCTATACTTGTGGGTTATCAATACTATTTTCTGGCACCGTTGCCGGGGAGCATAGCTCTATTCTTTGAGTCACTTGGGATATATATCTGCTTATCATTATGAAGAACTTGAGATATCCAAAAACCAAAATCTATCCCTCAACTACGAGGGGAGGTAAGTAACTGCCATCTAGCTCTGCACTTGATTCACCTTCTGTTTTGAGTAAGCTTGCGACACCTACACCTGCTTCTGTTATTCGTTCTGATATGTCGCATGTTATTGATGATGCCACTTCTGCTATGCATGATACTTATGATGAAACTACTTCTATGCTTGATACTACTGTGCCACTTGGTAAATTTCTTGATGAACAACTTGCTAGAGCTAGAGAAATTGAAAATATTGAATCTGATGATACTGATGAAAGTGATATGAAGAATCACTTGCTATTCCTAAGGGTTATGTTTTCGATCAAGAAGCTTCTTTAGCTATTTTAGCTTGCAAAAATAGAAATGAACTCAAAAGGCTATTAGCTAAATGGAGTAGGCAATCTCTAAATGCTAGAATGAAACCTGACCTTTTGCTACTTCACCTATCTTTGTTACTGATAAGGATTATGAATTCTCTGTTGATCCTGATATAATTACTTTGGTTGAATCTGATCCTTTTCATGGCTATGACTGAAACTGTTGTGGCACATCTTACTAAATTAAATGATATAGCCACCTTGTTCACTAATGATGAGAGAACTCGCTACTTTTATATCCTTAAAATATTTCTGCTCTCATTAAAGGGTGATGCTAAGATATGGTTTAATTCTCTTGATCCTGGTTGTGTGCGTAGTCCCCAGGATATGATTTATTACTTCTCTGCTAAATATTTCCCTGCTCATAAGAAACAAGCTGCTTTAAGGGATATATATAATTTTGTGCAAATTGAAGAAGAGAGTCTCCCACAATCTTGGGGGAGGCTTCTCAAATTACTTAATGCTTTGCCTGATCATCCTCTTAAGAAAAATGAAATACTTGATATCTTTTATAATGGACTAACCGATGCTTCCTGAGATTACCTGGATAGTTGTGTTGGTTCTGTTTTCAGGGAAAGAACACCGGATGAAGCTGAAATTCTATTGAATAATATGTTGACAAATGAAAATAATTGGACACCTCCGGAGCCAATTCCTGAGCCTATTCCTAAACCAACTCCGAAGAAGAGGGGTATTCTATTTCTCAGTCCTGAAGATATGCAAGAGGCAAAGAAATCTATGAAAGAAAAAGGTATTAAAGCTCAAGATGTTAAGAATTTACCTCCTATTGAAGAAATACATGGTCTTAATTTACCGCCTGTTGAAGAAACATATAATCTTAATCCATTACCTATTGAAGAAACTCATGGTCTTGATAACCCGACACAGGTAGTAAAGGTAAATTCTCTCTACAGATATGATAAAGCTGAAATCCCATTTACTAAATTTGCTAGCCCATGCTTAGATGAGTTTGATAAATTTATGGCTAAGCAAGAAGACTTTAATGCTTATTTTGGTAGACAATTGAAATACAGTTCAAATATGCTTGAACACTTGGGTGATTATATGGCTAATGTCAAAGGTGAACTTAAACTTATTAGTAAACATGCTTCTATGGTTACCACTCAAGTAGAACAAGTACTTAAAGCTCAAAATGATTTGCTCAATGAATTGAATAGTAAGAATAATGATAATGCTATTAGAGTGGCTACTAGAACTAGTAGAATGACTCAGGAACCTTTGTATCCTGAAGGCCATCCTAAGAGAATTGAGCAAGATTCTCAGAAAAATAATATAGATGCACCTAGTCCTTCTAAAAGGAAGAAAAAGAAAAATGATAGGACATTGCATGCTTCTAGTGAACCTATTACTGAAACACCTGAGAATCCAAATGATATTTCTATTTCTGATGCTGAAACACAATCAGGTAATGAACCTGAAACTAGTGATAATGTTAACAATAATGTTCATAATGATGCTCAACCTAGTAATGATAATGACATAGAAATTGAACCTGATGTTGATCTTGATAACCCACAATCAAAGAATCAATGTTATGATAAAAAAGACTTTGTTGCTAGGAAACATGGTAAAGAAGGAGAGCCTTGGGTTCAGAAACCCATGCCTTTTCCTCCCAAACCATCCAAGAAAAAGGATGATGAGGATTTTGAGCGCTTTACTGAAATGATTAGACCTATCTTTTTGCGTATGCGATTAACTGATATGCTCAAAACCAATCCTTATGCTAAGTACATGAAAGATATTATTACAAATAAAAGAAAGATACCGGAAGCTGAAATTTCCACCATGCTTGCTAATTATACATTTAAGGGTGGAATACCAAAGAAACTTGGAGATCCAGGTGTACCAACTATACCATGCTCCATTAAAAGAAACTATGTTAAAACTGCTTTATGTGATCTTGGAGCCGGTGTTAGTGTTATGCCTCTCTCTTTATATCGTAGACTTGATTTGAATAAGTTGACACCTACTGAAATATCTTTGCAAATGGCTGATAAATCAACTGCTATACCTGTCGGTATTTGTGAGGACGTGCCTGTTGTAGTTGCAAACGTTACTATTTTAACGGACTTTGTTATTCTTGATATTCCCGAGGATGATATATGTCTATTATTCTTGGAAGACCCTTTTTGAATACTGCAGGGGCTGTTATTAATTGCACTAAAGGCAATGTCACTTTTCATGTTAATGGTAATGAGCATACGGTACACTTTCCGAGGAGACAACCTCAAGTTCATAGTATCAACTCTATTGGAAAAATTCCATCGATTATATTTGGAGGTTTTGAATTTCCTCTTCCTACTGTAAAGAAGAAATATGATATTCTTATTATTGGGGATGTGCATATCCCCGTTGAGGTAACATAGTGTTATTCGAAATTTCTCCAGTTCCATGTTATTCGGAATGAGTTCGTTAACAAGACTTGATCAACCTTGTTAGTGGATTCCTTTTGATGATCATGAGATGGATGAAACTAGAAGGCACAACCTTCTGTACCCCATTTTTACTTTCTGTCTATTATCTCATTATCCCTGCAATATAAAAATACCTCAAAAATAAAAGTTCTCCAAATGCCCTGAAATTTAAATATGACTTTTTCTAGAATATTTGAGAATATTTGGCACTGAGAACATAGCAGGGGGGTCAACCACCTGCCCACGAGGGTGGAGGGCGCGCCCTACCCCCTGGGCGTGCCCCCTACCTCATGGGCCCACGGTGGCCCTCCTCCACTTATTCCTGCACCCACACACTCCTTCTTCCTCCCCCAAACACGAATATCCAGCTCAAGCACGAGTTCTAGCTCACTTTGCTGCCATTTTCGATCTCCTTGCTCAAAGCACCTCTCACAAAACTGCTTGGGGAGATTGTTCCTTGGTATGTGACTCCTCCATTGGTCCAATTAGTTTTTGTTCTAGTGCTTTATTCATTGCAAATTTATGCTGCTTAGGTGACCCTGTTCTTGAGCTTGCATGTCAAATTTATATGGTCAAAAGTAGTTTTGATGCATGATATAGGCCCTAGGCACTTGTAGGAGTAGTTGCTATTAATATTATTGAGTTTGGTTTACTTTTATTTTGAAGTTACTAAAAATTTCAGAATTTCTCAGAAAATGATGAGGGGAATTTTTAGGGGCTCATCGAGCCAAAGCTCGAAGGAAAAGGCACCGAAGCCTATGTATAATCTGTCGCGCACCACGGAGGTTCGGGTGTCTGAATGGCCTTCCAAGGATTTCTTGAGAGCAGCCGGGATTTATGAAGATTTTCATGAATTGGCTAAGAATGCAGGCCTCGCCGCTTTCCTCCATGACCAATGCGATCAGTATCTCTTACTCACAAATATCTTTGTGCAAAACTTTCATTTCCATTCTAGGAGCTCACCACCTACGGTGGAGTTTTATTTATATGATGAGCATAAGGAGATGTCACTTTATGATTTTTGTCGGGTTTGTTTAGTCCCTTTTGAGGGCAAGACAGAAGAACCACATCGCAATGATGTGGAGGGGTTTATTGATACTATCACTGTAGGGGAAACAATGAAGGTTTCCGATGCACGAATCACCAGCATACATTTTCCTGTTTTACGTTATTTTGCATTATTTGCTAGTCGTTGCTTAATTGGTCGCGGAAACTGTGGAAACCTTAGTGTCCCTGATATTATTATTTTGCTCCATGGTTTATATGGTGATAACTCTGTTAGTATGGGCGGCATTGTTTTGCTCCACGGTTTTGTATCTGTGTAGTATGTTTTGGTATCACATATTAGATTTTTCAAAGTTTTGTAGATACTTGTTCTAATACAAACTCAGCAATCATTACCTAGTGCAACGACATTGTTTTTACAAAGAAACGTTTGATATGAAGCAATGAACATAAGCAAAACCTAGCAGACATGAAACAAGGTACAACACAACCACTAAAGTAAAATGAAACTAAACATAGCATGTTCATTTCTAGTTGCGGTATGGGATTACAACCTTGTTCTTCTTCTTCGCTTCTTTTTCTCTTTTTGCCTTGTCCAGTCCCATTATGACATCGTAGATGATTCTCCATGACTCATATGTTGCGAATGCATCTATTGCTGCATACTTGATAAGCTTGTCTGGTAGCGGGCAAAACCCCCACGGAGTATGGTCCTCCGTGCGGTTAATTTTGTTCTTCATGTTGGTAGTGAATGTCGATCAGCCTACCGGCAACAACAGCCAAAGAGTCAAACTTCTTTTTATTGTATGGGTCTCTCCATTCCACCTGAATATCAATGTAGTTGTCGGAGTTGATCTCCAAGCCAGCTAGCTTCAGGTTGTTTTTGTCTCCTTCAATGGCGAATCTGGCGAAGGTGTATTCATCATTCATGAGGAATTTGTCCAGTTCCATTGGCCTGCAAGATGTTTGTATAGACTGGATATAGTTTATTTTTTAGAACCACCAATGTTTTTTTTTGTTTTTTCTGAAACTGAAGTGCAATATGAATACCTGAATCTGTTTTAGTGAGTAGCTGCTAATACTTTGTACATCATAACTAGTAAATCTCATAATAGTTTCCATAAACAATGCATGTTTGTTTTCTTGAATTGAATTTCATACATGTTTTAGATAGTAATGGTGCAGTTTTCTATTGTTCAGGCAGATAATTTGTATTTGGTAAAACAAAATAAAACTACGTGTATTGCTAGATAATCTAATTCAAGAATTGAACACATGAGTTACATGGAGCCAGATGAAAACTGTCAATGAATTCAAATGCCATGCTTTTTAAAAATGAGAACCAAAGTTTAAATAATGGCAATTGCGATGAAGAAAATTTAAAATCAATATTGACAAGCAATATTACAGATTGATAATTATTCTCACCTGTCTTTAGCTGTAGAGATGTGGTGGACAAGGCATTCTTTTTCTACGCATAGCTGGAGCACTGCTGCCCGTTGTGGCTTCATGTAGTGCGTGTACTCGAGATCAACGCCAACTAGTTTGACGGGAAGTCTGCCGAGCTTTCTCCTAAGCATGGACAACATCTTGTCCATGTCTTGACCCTTGCTTGTGCAAACGACGTGGAGCTTGTGGTTTCCGTGGAGGTCGACGTTGCGGAGCCCCCTGGTGTACCTGCGGTGCTGCATGTATAGAGGTGCATCCGCTATGGATCTCCTCTGCTCTCTCGCGTTTGTTCTGGAGAGAGAGGTTAGTGAAAGGAAGTGTGGAGAAGAAGATGCGATGGGTTTTGGGGGGGGTGAAGCAGTTGTGTTTTCTCCTCTACTCTCCGTGACAGGACGTGGGAGTGGTGGAGCGGGGTGGTAGCATGGTGGGGCTGTGTTTTTAGTTACGTGGCAACTGCAGAGAGGTTCTACTATGAGGAGGCTGTCTTAGTGTGTTGGAAATCCGGAACATCGTCGCCTCTTTTTTGTGACAAGTTCAGGTATGCACGCAGTTGTCAGAAAATGTGATGATTGTGTTTTCGGTGAATTTTCCTAGTAAGTGCACTTCTTCGCTATCACGACAGAACTGCCTATGTCCACAAAGTGTACTGCATGCAAATGTAATTTATTCTTCATATACTGTATTATATCGGATCAGGATTCATACAGATGTACGCACATTACTTTTTTGATGGGGTTCTTTCTTATTTTCTCTTTTTTATATGTGATGGTGATGCAGCTTTTGTGTGGATGGAGGGTAGTGTGGATAGGGGTATCGGACTGCTTTGCTTAACTAACAGGGCTGCATTCTTCATTTTAGCCCTACTGCAATGCAGTAGAAAGAGAACTGCATTTCAAAAATAACAATACTTCGTGCTTCCACGTGACGAACTGCATTGCTGTAGGTTGCGGACTACATTTGCACGTTGACTTCGGGCTTCCTACATTTTATTTATTAGAGCGAACTATAGTTTCTGGTAGTGCCCACACACATTTTTTTGTTATTGTTATTCATTTAAAAAATGTTTCTCATTTTTCTTTGATGTTTTATTTTTGTACTCATTGTTTTTTCGTGGGCCGTGTTATTTTAACTACTCTAGCATGTTGGGCATGTGTTAGAGGAGTGAAAACGCATTCAGCCCAAGTAAGCCTATCAGTACGACTGGTTCCCGGTGCGCTGTGTGTTAGCAATATCGTTTAGTCGCACCTTGCCCGCGGAGAGCGCACTCGGCCTGTTTGTAAGCGCTGGTGAGGCAGCAGTATCGAACTCCTCTGATTACTTATTTGGGCGCTTATACACGGTGCTCGCTGCTCTATCCTCTCTGAACTGTGGGCCCATGTGTGCTCGACTCCATGCATCGTGGCTCAGGACGACTCACCTACTGTGGGCGCAGACCTACTACGAGACTGGCTGGGGCCGATTGCACCTGGGTAGTAAATTTTTTTAGGGATTTTTACATCTGTGCCCCTAGTTCCTTAGCTCTACTCATCCATCCACACGCTCTTCACTTTTGCTCAGTTTTCCCCACTCCCTTGCCCGAAACCCTCAGAAGAGGTCACAACGGACGTCGCTGTCGGGTCAGTGCTTTGACCGTTAACTCTGACGAGTGGGGCCGCGTTGGGGGTGTATCTGTTCGACCGCTGGGTCGTGGTTTCGTTGGGCCGTCCCTTGCATTAAACGCATGCGCGCGCCGCCACGACAGAAGCCTGCTATGCATGCACCCAACAAGCTTGTCTGCATGCATCGATGCATCGACCGAGCCTGCATGCGCTGATGCGTGCCACCACGATGCACTGTCCGGTCCGCTTTCATGCACACCAGCCTCCACAGATGCAGCGACGGTCGCTGCCGCTGGTTCCTCTCTTCTCGCACACTTGTCTGCTCGATTTAGAGCATCGTTTTTTCGATCAGTTGCAGCCTTTTCGATCCACTCGCACCTGCACCCGTTTTGCTACGACAAATAAATTGAACAAATATGTTTTAGTTGCATGCACTAGCTAGGTGGCTACATATTTGTGGCTTGTGTAAGAAAAGAAGGGTTCGTTGTGGCTGCATGCACTAGGTGGTTACTAACAAAGCGAGCTCTCTAAGAAAACAATCAACATACATGTAGATAGGACCAACAAGCCCATAGCACGATCACATAGTTGAAACTAGGAAGAACTTCATAATAGAATAGATAGAAAACTTAATAATAAAACTTGATAAAAGGGCCAACAAGCCCATAGCATCTCTCACATAGTTCAATGGGATTACAACTTAACATAACATAGACTCAAAAAAATAAAAATAGATAGAGGGTTTAGAACCCTAGACGCCGCCTTCTCCACCTCGCTCCTCCTCCGGGCGCCCTTCACTGCTCCTCCGGGGTGTTGTCGATGGGGTACGGAAGAGTGTGCATGCAAGACGCGGTGGGGAAGATGTTGGTGTACTCCATGAACATGTTGTGGGTGGTGAAAGCGATGAACTCGCAGCCACACCAAAACACCCGTCCGAGGAGGTAGCAGGCGTCGAATGTGTTGGTGAAGTGGGCAAGGAGAGCAACCACCACCCCGTTTTGGATGACCTCCTCGACACGGAACATCCTTGGAGATCCCCGCGGGAGGTGGTGGTAGCCGGACGCGAGGAAGAACTCGGTGAAGTTCCTCCACCTTGATATTGCCCACACATGTAGTGTGTGCTCAACGTACATGCCAGGAGGGTAGAGCCTCTCCGGCACGGTGGGTGGGAAGTGGTAGGTTGGTCTGGTGTACTGCATGGCTGAGGATGTGCTGGAAGAAGGAGAAGTGGTCGAAGAGCGAGAAGGGCAGATGGCAGAGAGGATGGGAGATGGATGAGGGATGGCAGAGGCAGAGGGTGGCTTAAATAGCCGTAGTGCTACGTGTTATTTGGCCGTGGCAATAACGGGGTCAAATGTGAAGTAACCCGTTTCCAAACCCACTTCAGCATCGGGAGTGTACACGCGTGGGAAACGGTGGTTTGAAAAAGTAGAAGAAAAAGAAGCTAATTGCACGCATGGGAATCCGTGGTCATATATATTATATGAACAAAAAGAGACAATTTTTGAATAGTTTGTGTCCATTTTGCATGATAAAAATAAATTTGTCCCTTAAAAATTTGGTCATTTGCTACGCAATGTCAATTGATTTCAAACGATGCAAAAATACAGAGCCAGCTCGTTCACAAAAAACAGAGCAAACGATGCAAAAAATGACACAATTCTACGGCCCAACCAGAGCTTGGTTTCCTTTTGGGCCCAATAACAATGTTTTTTCGAGGAGTGAGTGGTGGGTGAGCAGCCAAGCACAACCAATAGGATCACCTCTCACAGATCGCCCCACGATCCAACGATACGGAGCCGTCCTTGTGATCCAACGGCGCGGAGCCTGCACGCAGCCAACCCACCTAATTCCTTCTAGAAGACTAGATCTGAGGGTTGTCGCTTGGCGTGAGGGTATGATCGAACGGCTGACGTTGGAAGCTAGGGTTAGGCCAAACACCGCAGGGTTTTGAGGGGTTTTGAGCTGGTGAACGGGGTTCGAAGGCTTTGACTGAGCATAACTAATTTAAAAAAATCAAAAAAATATGAAACCTTCGACGTTCGTCGTTTTATAAGAAAAACTAACAAGGAAAAATACTAAACTTGGTCTATGGTCATTTTCATGAAAAAAAACCTAGCTGGCACGATCGAGGTCAAATGAGCACCATTAATTTAAAAAAATAAAAAAAATATAAAACCTGCGCACAATGTTGTCTTATGTGACATGTTACCAACCAACAATCATAAACTTGGTCTATGGTCATTTTCATGAGAAAACCTTCACACATATGATCTATCATGTACATGATTTCATAGAGTTCGAGGAGAGGAGGTGGTGTTACCTTCTGTTTTTGAAAAATTAAAAAAAATCATCAAAGCTTTATTTTAAAATGAGTAAGAAGGATCTGAAGTTAGTTTTCCATTTTCATATTTCAAAACATGCTTTTAATAGTTTTTATATTAAAGCATATGTTTTCAAAAGAAAATGTAAAAATATGAAAATTAATTCAAAAAATAGTGAGACTTCGAATCTACACTATAGAAAGTGAATATGTGTTAATAAAAAACATTTGGCTCATTTAGAGTTGGTCCAAAAAAACTTGATTACAAATGGGCTGTTTACCCTAGCATGGGAGCTCATTTGGAGTACATTTCTCAAATTCAAATTTATTTGACCTCCTCTAAATCACTTCAAATTTTATACACATGATCTCCTACACAAACATAGATAGTTTGCCAAGGTTTTACTTGTTTTTGCATTTTCTTGAATTTATACTGTCCAGGTTTGCCAAGGTTTACATGATCTCATTTGGAGCATGCATTTGATTTCCTACACAACATGTGTGATCATGGCAGCACCTAAAATCATAGTTCACAACATCTAAACATAACTAACCATAGATTCAGGACAGACAAATATACCACAGGAAAATTTAAGGACAGACAAATACAGATAGCAACCAGATTACTAGCATAACCAACGAGACTCAGTTCAACATACCATAACCAACGAGATTCAGTTCAACAAACCAAAAGTAACCCAACAGTTCAACAAACCAAACCAAAAGTAACACAACATCGCATCATCGATCACATCACGCCGGAGTCAAGGCCTTCGCGAGGGCGGCATGCTGCCCCCTGATAATGTAGTCCTCCCCGCGAATCGCTACATCCTCAACATGAGACAGAAGGTGATCGAAGCGGCCATCCCTAGGCTTTGGCATGGTGGTGCAGTAGGGGCAGTGTCACTTCTTGAACTTGCAGTTGTAGAAGGAAGCAACTCCCTTGGCCTTGATCTTCTCCACCTCCTTGGCTGTGAAGGACGCGACGTTGCCCTTGTACACATCATCTCCAGAATCATACTACACACATGAATGAATTGCATTAATACATTATAGATTCATATACACCATGTCAAAGGAACTAAATGAACAAGGGATAGGCTTACCTCATATTCAGAATCGTCACTAAACGCCCCCTCATACGGTTCATAGTCGTCCAGCTTCCTCTTCCTCTCCCCCCAACCATCATTCTCCTGAATATACAATTACATGTAGCGACCAGACCTCAAACAGTCTGATCTCTGTGCTCCGGTGTCATCCCTGGATCAGTAATGCTGACACCACACAGTACTCGGAGGATTTATAGCAGAGTAGCAATCACACACTTATTACATCGAGTGTCTCAAAAGAGAACTTATTACAATAAATATGGCTTAAGGCCATCTAATTACGATAACAGCGGAAGGCTTAGAAGATAAGTGAGTCCATCAACTCCAACGGCATCACTGAGTATAGAACCACGACCTAAAAACTCCTTAATCATCGTCTGAAAAGTCTGCAATATTAACGTTGCAGCCCGAAAACGGGTCAGCACATGGAATATGCTAGCAAGGTAACACATAGAGAGTAGTGGAATGCAACAGCTATACTATATGCATATTTGGCTGGTGGAAAGCTCTATGGTTACAGTTTTGCATAAAGCCAATTTTTCCCTACTTCAAAAGGAATAAATTTAATTACTATCATGGTGGTTGTTAAACATTGAGAATGGTTGACAGCATTCTCAATCCCAATTAAGCATCATCATTGAACATAACCCAAACAAAATTAATTTTAGAGTAACATGTTGAGATTCACATGATAATCCAGATACTAGATACTCAAGATGTCCATAACCGGGGACACGGCTAATCATGATTAGTTTGTTACACTCTGCAGAGGTTTGCGCACTTTTCCCCACAAGACTCGATCACCTCCGTTGGATTTCTCACACTACATGGTGTTTGAGAAACGGATGACCGAGACACAGTCTTTCAGAAGCGCTAGCACCTTACGATGGATAGACCGGTACACCTACTTTCCCCTACATCTGCTAGTCTACCCTGTAAGAGTCCGCACGACTTAATCAACTATGCCAGAGCCCATAATGGCTTGTGGCTGCACACGGAAGTTTCTAGTTTGAAAAATCGCATGATCCCTTTGAGCCTGGGTGGCGGTCCAAAAGAAAACAGGCAGGTCCTGGAATACCCAGGTGCCTCAATCCACCTAGATGTGTGTTTAAGTTGCCACCTTAGATAAACCATTAATTATCAATCTCACATCTGTCATGGATTTCACTCACCCAATCCACGTCTACTAGCATAGCATGGCATAATAAGCAAACGTAGAAGTAACTCCCAAAGGTTTGATAATAAACAGGTAATAGGTACTACCTCATCTACTTCCCATCCCACAGTTTAATTAGATCCTAATCATGCAATGTGTGAAGATTGATCTAATGCAAAAAAAATTGGGTTGCAGAAAAGGTATGATCAAAGTGTTACTTGCCTGGCTGATGATCCGTGAAACCTAACGATTCGAAGTAACAGGCGGCGCACTCCGGGTACTCTATCGCAGGCAAACAAACAAGCATACAATAAGTACTCATCTAATGCACAGGTAAAACTCAAATAAGAGATCTAACCAGAAGGTTCAACTTAAGAACTCCGGTTGGCAAAAGGAATCAAATCGAACGAAGCAAAGAAAGTCAAACGGCGAAAGAAAACAACTTCGTTCTAGTAATCTGAACCTAAGTCAAATTTTACAGTAGCAAAAACTTGTTTAAGTTGATTATTCGGATAGAGGGTTTCGAGACGAAACTCCAGGCGCTTGAATCGCCTGATTCCGATAAACGAGCGAAAAGAAAAACTAAAACGAAAATCGGATCAGAAATCGCGATCAGAAAATAACCGCGGAAAAATCCGACGAAAAAGAAAAACGACGAACGGATTTTTTTTAAACGGCACGGATTTCGAGGTGCGGCGAACCTCAGGCGACGCGCGGCTCCGGCGGATCGGCGGCGGCGCAGCGCGGCGGCGACGGCGGCGGCGGCGGGGCTAGGGCTGGGCGCGGCTAGGGTTTCGGGGCGGCTGGGCCTTCGGGCTGGCTTGCCCCGGCTTATAAAGGCCCCGGCCAGGCGGAGTCCTGGCCGAGTACGGCCCATAGTCGGTTCTGCTTTTTTTTCGCTCGGAAGAAAAATAAAAAGAAATACTAAACGGACTCCAAAAATCCCGAAATAAATTTTCCCGGGCTTCTAAAATCAAGCCCCACAAAGTTAACATTTATTTGGGCCCTAAATGCAAATTTGACAAACTGGCACTTTTCCTAATTCAAATAAAAACAACAACAAAAACTTCGAAATAAAACTATTTTATTTTTTTATTAAATCCTCAATATTTCTATATTTTGGGAAAGTCATTTTATTCCCTCTCTCATATTTTTGTAATAGAAATAATTGATGATAAAATAAATAAAATCAAATGATCCTATTCTCAAAATTTGAGAAAAACTCAAATATGAAAATAACGAAATCCCCAACTCTCTCTGTGGGTCCTTGAGTTGCAAAGAATTTTCTAGGATCAAAACCCAAAGCAAATAAAATATGATATGCATGATGATCTAATGTATAACATTCCAAATTGGAAATTCGGGATGTTACAAACCTACCCCCCTTAAGATGAATCTCGACCTCGAGATTCGGGTTGGCTAGAAATAGGTGAGGGTGGTCTTTGAGAAAATCTTCCTCTCGTTCCCAGGTGGCTTCATCCTCCGTGTGGTGGCTCCACTGAATCTTGCAAAACTTGATGACTTTGCTGCGAGTAACTCGGCTGGCAAACTCGAGGATCTTAACTGGTTTCTCCTCGTAGGTCAAATCGTTATCCAACTGAATAGTTTCCAAAGGCACTGTGTCTCTCAATGGTATGTCAGCCATCTCCGCGTGACACTTCTTTAACTGAGAAACGTGGAACACATCATGAATTCCTGACAATCCTTCGGGCAATTTCAACTTGTAGGCCACTTCTCCCATACGCTCCAAAATTCGATATGGTCCTACAAATCGTGGCGCTAACTTCCCTTTAACTCCAAAACGCTTTGTTCCCCGAAGTGGAGATACTTGAAGATAAGCTCTGTCTCCAACTTCGTAAACTGTCTCCTTGCGTTTAGAATCTCCATAACTCTTCTGTCTGGACTGGGCTACCTTGAGCCTATCGCGAATCAACTTCACTTTCTGTTCAGACTCCTTAATCAAGTCAGGTCCAAACAACTGACGGTCTCCAACTTCGTCCCACGACAACGGTGTCCTGCACCTCCTTCCGTACAAAGCTTCGAAAGGGGCCATCTTCAAACTGGTTTGGTAACTGTTGTTGTAAGAGAACTCTGCATATGCCAAATTATCGTCCCAACTAGATCCATAATCTAGCGCACAAGCTCTCGGCATATCCTCCAAAATCTGATTGACTCTCTCGGTATGTCCATCTGTCTGCAAAGTTGTACTGAATTCTAGCCTGGTTCCCAAAGTTTCGTGCAACTGCTTCCAGAACTTTGAGGTAAACTGGGTTCCTCTATCTGATACGATACTCCTCGGAACTCCATGCAGACATACTATTCTGGTCATGTATATTTTTGCCAACTTAGCACTGGTATAAGTGGTCTTTACTGGGATGAAATGAGCTAATTTCGTCAATCAATCGACTACAACCCAAATCGAGTCATAGCCTGAACGAGTCCTGGGCAATTCCGTGATAAAATCCATGCCTAACTTATCCCACTTCCATTCGGGTATCGGCACTGGTTGTAACAATCCTGCTGGCTTTTGATGCTCTGCCTTTACTCTCTGGCATACATCACAAACTGCTACATACTCTGCTATTTCTTTCTTCATTCCGGTCCACCAGAAAATATCCTTCAAATCTAGATACATCTTGGTATTCCCTGGGTGAATCGAATAGGGTGAATCATGGGCCTCTTGCAGAATTAACTTCCTGATCTCCGGGTCATTGGGCACATAGACACGGTCTTCAAACCATAGGGTATCGTGCTCATCCTCACGAAATCCTTTAGCTTTTCCTTCTTTCATTTTCTCCTTTATGGAAGCAATCTCCTTGTCAGTCTTCTGAGCTTTCCTGATTCTGTCCATCAAAGTTGACTGAATTTCCAACATTGCTACATAGCCTCTCGGAACTATTTCCAAACATAGTTCACGAAGATTTTCTGCTAACTCCTTGGGTATTTCTCCCGTCATTAACATATTGACATGGCTCTTGCGGCTTAATGCATTAGCTACTACATTAGCCTTCCCGGGATGATAATGCAATTTCATATCATAATCCTTGATGAGCTCCAACCATCTCCTTTGTCTGAGGTTCAACTCCTTCTGTGTGAAAATGTACTTCAAACTCTTATGATCCGTGTACACCTCACAATGATTTCCGATGAGGAAATGTCTCCATGTCTTCAAGGCATGCACTACAGCTGCTAACTCCAAATCATGTGTAGCGTAATTCAACTCATGGGGCTTCAGTTGTCTTGAGGCATATGAAACAGCTCTCCCTTCCTGCATAAGCACTGCTGGTCCTCGACGTGAAGCGTCGCAATACACCTCATAATCCTTGGTCTGATCTGGCAAAATCAACACTGGTGAGGTAACCAAGTGTTTCTTCAACTCCTGGAAACTAGCCTCACACTGCTCAGTCCATTTGAACTTGGTATCTTTCTTCAACAACTCCGTCATAGGCTTCGAAATCTTTGAAAAAAGTTCAATAAACCTCCAGTAGTGTCCTGCGAGTCCAAGAAAACTCCGGATCTCTCCAACGGTAGTTGGGGCTTCCCACTTGGTCACGGTATCAACTTTAGTGGGATCAACAGCTATACCTTCTCCAGATATAACGTGTCCGAGGAATCCTACTTCCTTCAACCAAAACTCACATTTGTTGAACTTGGCATATAATTGATGTTCTCTGAGCTTTCCAAGTACCAAACGCAAATGCTCCTTATGTTCCTCTTCATTCTTTGAATAAACCAGGATATCATCAATGAACACTACGACGAACTTATCCAAAAACTCCATAAACACTTTGTTCATCATGTTCATAAAATAGGCAGGCGTTAGTCAGACCAAATGACATAACGGTATACTCATACAGCCCATACCTGGTGGTAAAAGCTGTCTTCGGAATATCCTGTTCTCAAATCTTCAACTGGTGGTACCCTGATTGCAAATTGATCTTGGAAAACACTTTAGCTCCTTGCAATCGATCAAACAGATCATTGATCATTGGTAGTGGGTACTTGTTCTTGATTGTTACTTCATTCAATCCTCGATAATCAACAACCATCCTTAACGATCCATCCTTCTTCTCTACTAATAGTACTGGTGATCCCCAAGGTGAAGAACTTGGGCGAATGTAACCTTTATCCAGTAACTCCTTAATCTGTTTCTTAATTTCCACCAAATCCTTTGCTGGCATCCTATATGGTCTCTTTGATATTGGCCCTGTGCCTGGCAATAGCTCAACCAAGAACTCAATATCTCTATCCGGTGGCATGCCTGGCAACTCCTCTAGAAATACATCAGGGAATTCCCTTATCACTGGTACTTCCTCCTGCACAACTCCTGTTAATGAATTTACTTGTGTCTTGTTTGGCGCATGCCGGGATACATACTTGATCCTTCTCCCTTCTGGGGTGGTAAGCAAAATTGACTTACTAGCACAATCGATGTTTCCTCCATACATCGACAGCCAATCCATACCAAGAATCACATCTAGACCTTGAGATTCCAGAATAATTAAATCTGTTGGGAAAACATGCCGTCATATACTTAATGGCACTTGAAAACATCCTTAACTGGCCATGTACTCTGCTCCTGGTGAGCTTACTAGCATAGGTGTTTTGAGAACCCTAGTGGGTAGGCTATACTTTTCCACAAATCCCCTTGATATGTATGAATGCGATGCACCAGTATCAAAAAGAACGAGTGCAGTAAATGACTTAACCAAAAACTTACCTATTACTGCATCGGGCTGAGCTTCAACCTCCTCCACATTAACGTGGTTCACCTGTCCCCTGTTGAAAGGGTTCGGCTTCTTCCCAGAACTTCCATTGCCGTTTTGGCCTTCAGGACATTCATTGGCATAATGTCCGGTCTTGGAACACTTGAAACAGGTGACTTGACTCAGATCTCTCTTGGCTGGGGTTGATGGGGTGCTGCGGTTCTGGCCATTGCTTCCTCCATTCCCATTACCATTCTTGGTGCCATTGTGATTGTGCGAGCTACCTACTCCATGGGTATGCTGAAAATGTCCTCCCGGTCTAGGGGTAAAACATGGCTTCTGCTGAGCTCCTGAATTATACTTTCCTTGTCCATACTTCCTCTTGCGATTCTCAATTTGCTGCTGCTTCCCTTCAATCATAAGAGCACGGTCTACCAACTCCTGGTAGTTGTTGAAGGTGGCTACCATCAACTGCATACTCAACTCATCATTCAGTCCTTCCAGGAACTTCTCCTGCTTAGCTGCATCCATAGCAACGTCATCTGGGGCATGACGTGCTAGCTTACTAAACTCCTCCACATACTGGCCAACTGTTCGTCCTCCTTGGCGCAAGTTACGAAACTCACGCTTCTTCATGGCCATAGCTCCTGCTGAAACATGGGCAGTACGGAAAGCCTGCTGAAATTGATCCCATGTGACAGTGTCGACCGGAAAGGTGGCTGTGAAATTCTCCCACCATGATGCTGCGGGTCCTTCTAACTGATGTGCGGCAAACTTAACCTTCTCCACATCTGTGCATCCTGTTGTGGTCAACTCCCTAGCTGTCTTGCGGAGCCAATCATCTGCTACTATCGGCTCGGTGCTACTGGAAAACACTGGCAGATTCAGCCTAAGAAAGCGGGCTAAGTGGTCAACAGGTGGTGGTGGTGGCGGTGGGTTGTTGTTGTTGTTCCCCTGATTCTGATTCTGGACTAGCAACTGCATCAAGGTGTTCTGCTGCTGGATCAACTGGGTGAGCTCCGGCGGAAAGGCAAATCCGGGGTCACGTCGCAGAGGCATCTGAGGGTTTAGAAAAGATGAGATATAAGAATAGAGGGGGTCTAAAGAGAAAACACTACCCATATGCACATGAGGCAAAAGCAGACAATTCACTTCATTCAATCAAACAAAGGCATACAATCGATCTAACTATCGCAAAGTGCTCGGACTACTATATTTACATGGTGGACTACTACTACTGATGAGGTGGTCTACTAGAAATATTCTACGGTTGTAGACTCCATGATATCTGCTCCTGCTTCATCAACATAATCATCATCGCTACTATCTGCTTCCGAGTCGGTGCCGTCGATGATGATGTAGTCTTCCGGGCTAATCTCCTTGGGTTCTTCGTCTTCATGTACTGGTGTCGGGACTCCCATAAATATTCCAATCTTCTTGATCAGGTCGTCATTCTTCTCCGCCAATAATTCAATTTCTTCTTCATAATCTTCGCGTGTAGCCTTGAGTTCTTCCTCCAGTTCCTTGATTCTAGTCTTAGCCTTCTTCAGGTCTATCATGTCGGCGCACATCTGATTCTCCTGTCGTCGAATGTGCTGATTTAACTCCTGAATAAAAGCTGCAATTGATCTATCTTTCCTGGTGTTAATCATCTCCCAGTGTTCATCTCGGCGCCCACAAATCTGGTATATAGTATCCTTAAGATCCTTGCGGTAGACTTCTCCAATGCGTCCCATGGCGATGTGAGCTGCCATGCTCTCTCCTAGACTCCAAGTTGGTGCATCAAAAGAAAACTCTATGGGCTCAGTGACTGGCATGAACGTCCTTCCTGGGATTTGAACTTGAATCATCCAGCGCTCTTCTTCAGGTAAAGTGGCCTTGTAGGTTCCTGTGAAGCTTGGTACTCCTATGTTCAGGTATCTAGTGACTTCCTTCAAGTGGCGTCCAAAGGGTGTATCTTCATCCGGTTGGGTGAACTTGTTCCTTGCATCCGCCATCCTTAAGAGTAGAAAAGATGAGAGGTCGGAAGAGAAGAGAGTGAGTAGTGATCTAGGTCTTTAGCTTAGTGGTCGTGTCCTACAGTCAGCGTGTGCTCTGATACCATCTCTGTAGCGACCAGACCTCAAACAGTCTGATCTTTGTGCTCCGGTGTCATCCCTGGATCAGTAATGCTGACACCACACAGTACTCGGAGGATTTATAGCAGAGTAGCAATCACACACTTATTACATCGAGTGTCTCAAAAGAGAACTTATTACAATAAATATGGCTTAAGGCCATCTAATCACGATAACAGCGGAAGGCTTAGAAGATAAGTGAGTCCATCAACTCCACGGCATCATTGAGTATAGAACCACGACCTAAAAACTCCTTAATCATCGTCTGAAAAGTCTGCAATATTAACATTGCAGCCCGAAAACGGGTCAGCACATGGAATATGCTGGCAAGGTAACACATAGAGAGTAGTGGAATGCAATAGCTATACTATATGCATATTTGGCTGGTGGAAAGCTCTATGGTTACAGTTTTGCATAAAGCCAATTTTTCCCTACTTCAAAAGGAATAAATTTAATTACTATCATGGTGGTTGTTAAACATTGAGAATGGTTGACAGCATTCTCAATCCCAATTAAGCATCATCATTAAACATAACCCAAACAAAATTAATTTTAGAGTAACATGTTGAGATTCACATGATAATCCAGATACTAGATACTCAAGATGTCCATAACCGGGGACACGGCTAATCATGATTAGTTTGTTACACTCTGCAGAGGTTTGCGCACTTTTCCCCACAAGACTCGATCGCCTCCGTTGGATTTCTCGCACTACATGGTGTTTGAGAAACGGATGACCGAGACACAGTCTTTCAGAAGCGCTAGCACCTTACGATGGATAGACCGGTACACCTACTTTCCCCTACATCTACTAGTCTACCCTGTAAGAGTTCGCACGACTTAATCAACTATGCTAGAGCCCATAATGGCTTGTGGCTGCACACGGAAGTTTCTAGTTTGAAAAATCTCATGATCCCTTTGAGCCTGGGTGGCGGTCCAAAAGAAAACAGGCAGGTCCTGGAATACCCAGGTGCCTCAATCCACCCAGATGTGTGTTTAAGTTGCCACCTTAGATAAACCATTAATTATCAATCTCACATTTGTCATGGATTTCACTCACCCAATCCACGACTACTAGCATAGCATGGCATAATAAGCAAACGTAGAAGTAACTCCCAAAGGTTTGATAATAAACAGGTAATAGGTACTACCTCATCTACTTCCCATCCCACAGTTTAATTTGATCCTAATCATGCAATGTGTGAAGATTGATCTAATGCAAAAAAAACTGGGTTGTAGAAAAGGTATGATCAAAGTGTTACTTGCCTTGCTGATGATCCGTAAAACCTAACGATTCGAAGTAACAGGCGGCGCACTCCGGGTACTCTATCGCAGGCAAACAAACAAGCATACAATAAGTACTCATCTAATGCACAGGTAAAACTCAAATAAGAGATCTAACCAGAAGGTTCAACTTAAGAACTCCAATTGGCAAAAGGAATCAAATCGAACGAAGCAAAGAAAGTCAAACGGCGAAAGAAAACAACTTCGTTCTAGTAATCTGAACCTAAGTCAAATTTTACAGTAGCAAAAACTTGTTTAAGTTGATTATTCGGATAGAGGGTTTCGAGACGAAACTCCAGGCGCTTGAATCGCCTGATTTCAATAAACGAGCGAAAAGAAAAACTAAAACGAAAATCGGATCAGAAATCGCGATCAGAAAATAACCGCGGAAAAATCCGACGAAAAAGAAAAACGAAGAACGGATTTTTTTTCTAAAACGGCACGGATTTCGAGTTGCGGCGAACCTCGAGCGACGCGCGGCTCCGGCGGATCGGCGGCGGCGCAGCGCGGCG